>NW_017212394.1:0-26202 GCF_001704415.2 Capra hircus
ACCAGCTGCTGTGAAGGTGTGCTGCACAGCCCTGTGGCTCCTGGCCTTCTCCAGTGTCTGCTTGCCCAGCAATGTTTCGCAACAGGTGAGGAATGAAGGCGAGAGCTCGTCTCCTCTTGTTCACCTGGACCCTGGGCAGGGCCAGTCCAGGTTCTGGGAGCCTGACATTGACTCAAGGGTTCGGATCCCTCCTTAGGAAAAAAACAAAAAAAAAAAGCAGTGTCACGAATACAATACAGACATGGCCTCCCAAATACAAAATGTGACCCCCAGGTCTCTGCTGCGGCCCTGAAGTGTTTTCAGGCGACTGAGAACAGAGAACAAATAAACAAAGAAGCTGCCATATCTCTTATCAGTCAGTAAATTCCAAGCACTCATGAATCTGTGAGCCAGGAACTGTGGATGGAGGCCAAATATATATTTCCTAAAAGTCTCAATATCACAGGCACATCACATCTGAGTTTCTTTTGAATGAGAAATCTATGTAATCAATCACAAAACATAAAATGCTGAAAACCAAAAGATAAGACATATATTGCAGACTATTTTTTTCTTTCTTCCTTTTCTTTTACAACCATGACCTAGGGCTTGTAGGGTCTTAGTTCCCAGACCAGGGATTGAAGCTGGGCCAGAGGCAGTGAGAGTGCAGAGTGCTAAGCACTGGGCCACCATACCACTTTTCTCAGAAGTCAGAAACACCTATCACACCTGCATAACACCTGTTCCCCATACTTTTGGTCTGATCCTCTTTGATTGCCTCTTTTTGGGAGAATAATCATGTATATTAATTAATATGAATATTCTACTAATAAGGTGTTAGCCGTGTCTGATTCTTTGCGATCCCATGGGCTGTAGCCTGTAAGCCCTCTGTCCATGTAATTCTCTCCAAGCAAGGATACTGGAGTGGGTTGCCATTCCCTTCTCCATGGGATCTTCCTGATGCAGGGATCGAACCCTGGTCTTCACACTGAGGGTAGATTCTTTACCATCTGAGCTAGCAGGGAAGCCCATTGTACGAGGAAGTGAGATTAATTCTATTATGTCGAAAATAGAGTAGAAAGAAGATGCAGTATTTCCACTGGCACGATTGATTGACGGACATTTCTTTTCGTTTCTGTAGTTTAAAAAAGTAAAAAATATATTAATATTTCTATCTAACTATAAAAGAAACTTTCCATCAGTCCCATGGCTTCTTCCTGAAAGTGTCTAAAACGTTTATGATCGTAGTCAAACTTGTGAAACTTAAAGAATTTTTTCCTGAAAGGGCAGCAAGTTCACAGGTTTTTTCCACACATGACTTAAGCTTCCTGTGGCTTTGAAAAGAAGGCCATCCAGAGTGAGGGGTCGTGAACTGTTTCTGTGTGAGGTCTGGACTTTGGGGTCTCAGCTGAATGGGCAAAGTTCTGCCATTATCACCCCACTTTGCGTGGGCCTGTGTCCCCATCAGCAGTTCCCACAGACCCTCAGATCCATGAAGACGCACAGCCCGTGTGCCCTGTTCTGGAAACCCTTCTGGGCAAAGAGCTTTTTCACGCTCAGCTTTTCTTCCTGGGTTCCACCCTCCACGTGTGTGAGTCTTCCTGCCCAAGTCTGAATGGTTTTGAGAAATCTTTCAGTGTTCTTTTCCGGAAAGTCCAGTGTTTCTCTGTTGCAGGGTTATCCCACCCGATGACCAGGGCTGGAGCCCGTTTTCTTTTCTGGTTGTGCCGGCCGCTGGGCGCTCTCACCGTGGACCTGAGCATCACTGGACGGCGTGGTCATGTTAGAGCCACGTGCTGTGAAGCCTCTCGGCCTCTGGGGGGCCTCAGGATCTCCCGCTGAGGCGTGGGGTGTGGGGTGGAGGGGTGGGACCTTCTGCCTCCTCAGGGCCGCCCCTCCTCCATGGCCTGGGGCATCCAAGTTCCCCTTCTGCGCTTGGCCAAGGCTCTGTCTCCCTCACCCTCTGACTTCCTGTTGGGGCTTCCTCGTTCACTCCCCACATTCGGCGCGCTTCCCTCCCCTGCAGAGGGACCTGAACCGGGCTCTGTGCTGGCGGCATGCCGACATGGTGCCCCTGCTGCGGCTGCTCCCCCTGCTGCCGCTGCTGCCCCTGCTGTCGGGGGGTGAGTGGGGGAGGGGAGGGGGACGGGGCTTACTGCTGGGGGAGGGGGGCACACGTGGGGAGGGGCTGGAGCTGCCGCTGAGCCTCTGTGTCCCCCAGGGTCCCTGCAGGAGCTTCCAGGGTACGAGCTCCGAGTGCAGGAATCAGTGGCGGTGCAGGCGTGCATGGACGTCCACGTGCCCTGCTCCTTCTCCTATCCCTGGAGTTCGGGAAATTCCTGGTATTCCTCTGACGAACCCTTCATCTACTGGTTCCGGGAAGGAGACCGCCATTACAGTGATGCTGTGGCCCACAAACGACCGAAAGAAACGAGTGAAGTCAGAGACCCAGGGCCGATTCCGCCTCCTGGGGGGACCCCAGGGACAACGACTGCTCCCTGAGCATCCAAGAGGCCAGGCTGAGCGACTCCGGAGTCTACTACTTGCGAGTGGAGAGAGGATCTGTGAGATACAGTTTACAGAGGGAAGCAGCTGAATTTGCAGGTGACAGGTGTGACGGGGGCCCAGGAGAGGACCCTGGCCCATGGAGGACTCCTCTGTTAGAACAGGAATGGGGTATAGGAGCCCTCCACACTCCAGGTCTTGAGGTTGGAGGGTTCAGGAGAAACCCAGAACTGGGAATGAGTTGTGACCCTCACCCTCTGGGTCCCCACACCCCTGCGTCCAAGCATCTCCCTCTGTCTCCTCATCTCCTTTTCTCCAGGGAAACCCAACATCCAGTTCCTGGAGCCTCTGGAGTCCGGCCGCCCCACACCTCTGACCTGCAGCCTGTCGCTAGCCTGTGATTCAGCCACACCCTCTCCTGTTCTCCTGGGCGGGAGATGCCCTTGATGCCATGAACCCAGACACCCTCCACTCCTCGAAGCTCACCCTCACCCCGAGGGCCCCAGGACCACGGCACCAACCTCACCTGTCGGGTGACACTCCAGGAACGCAGGTGACCCTGGAGAGAACCGTCCAGCTCAACGTCTCCTGTGAGCGTGACGGGGTGGCGGGGTCCCTGAGGGTGGTGGGGCGTGTGTGTGGGTGTCTGCGGTGTGTAGAGAGAAGGCCAGCCCCACACTTCTTTGGGTCTGCGCCCTGGGAGCTGAGGTGGGGAGTGGCCGTGAAGGACAGCCCCCCCCTTCCTGGTTTCTCTCCTGGGGTGCTGGTCAGTTTCCATCCCACTCCTCCCTATGCAGCAACCCCATGTCTTTCTGCCCCAGATGCCCCGAGGAACCTCCGCATCAGCCTCTCCTTCAGAAACAACACAGGTAGGACAGGACCTCTCCTCTCCAGGGCTGGGTCCTGCTCCTGGGACCGCCTCCAAGGGGTGGGGGGATGGGCTTGAGGGTGATCAGATATGGGAAGAGTAAGGAGAAAATCCCCACCCCGCCCCACCTCCCATGCACTAGACCACACACACATGCAATACACAGAGACTCACACACAGGCACAGACACAGAATACACACATGAACATGCACTGAGACACGCATAGAAACGCCCATACACCACAGGTGCACACACATCACACATGTACACATATACACAGTTATACCCACAGCACAGGCACCCACCATGCACACATACGCTCATGGACATACACACGTGCACTCATGCACACATACACACAGGCACACACACATACACCCCACACATTTACACACTCACACACCCTGTTCAAGGCCCATTTCCTTCACCATGGGTTCTATTATGTGGCTTTCTTCCACAAAAGCCTCCTGAGTCCCATCTCCTGCTTCCTTCAGTGAATCAACTTCTCAAGCCTTGAGTCTCTGGGTTTTCTTTCCACCAAACAGCCCAGGCCTGTCCCGTTGAGACACCAAGCCTCCCCTGAAGATACGAGGCCCAGACACATTGGCTCAGCCTGCTTAGGGTGGAAAGGTCCAGCCCTGGGACCACAAGGAACCCACCTGGCTGGCTGGGGGAGGAGAGAGTGACGCCAGGAGATCCTGGAAGGAGGGAGGAGGAGACCTCAGCCTCCCCCAGCTCTCCTGCTGCACTTTTCCCCAAAGCCCTCAAGATTCTGCAGAACGCCTCATCTGTTCTCATCTCAGAGGGCCAGGCACTGCAGCTGCTGTGTGTTGCTGACAGCAACCCCCCTGCACAGCTGAGCTGGTTCTGGGGATCCCCAGCCCTGGAGTCTACCCCCATCTCCAGCACCGGGGTCTTGGAAATACCACAAGCCGCGGCTGGAGATGGAGAAGTCACCTGCCGAGCTCAGCACCTCCTGGGCTCCCAGCAAGTTTTCTTCAGCCTCTCTGTGCAGAGTGAGTTGCAGGACAGGTGCTGGGGGTGGGCAGCCTGGGCAGGTGTGTGCCTTTGGGAGGGCTGGGTCTGGGGACTGAGCCTTCACCCCCTCTCCCTTCCCCAGAAGGCCCCCCTCCCTGCAGCTCTGAGACTGAGGAGCAGCAGGGCTCCTGGCCTCTGGTCCTCACCCTGATCAGGGGGGCCCTCATGGGGGCTGGCTTCCTCCTCACCTATGGCCTCACCTGGACCTACTACACCAGGTGAGCACAGCTGTCTCCCTGCGGGGAAGTCCAGAGAATGGCTCTGGAGTTGCCTGTGGGGCTTGGCGGTCCTGTCCTGCCTGCAGCTAAACTGTGTGACTCTCCAGGGACTTCCGTGTCAGTCCAGTGGTTGAGCCTGCGAGTTTCCACTGCAAGGGGCAGGGGTTCGATCCCGGGTTGGGGAACTAAGTTTGCACATGCCTTGAGGCAGAGCCCAGAATGAATGAAATGGGTCTGCCTCTCTGACCTGAGACCGTGTTGGCTCTGCAGGTGTGGTGGCCACTAGGGAGCTGGACTGAGGGGTGTGGCCACGCCTGCTCTCTGTCATGAGGAGATTCACCTGAGGATGCAGAGCCCAGAGGACAGATGTGGGGACATCACTGCGAGCTTCTCCCTGGAAACTCTCGCCTCCAACCCTGTGTTGTTTGCATCCACGAGCCTTCATTTGTAGAGATGACTGCGAGACAGTAGGAAGAGTCACTACCACTGAAAGGAGACTTTCTGACTTAACTCGCTTAGTATGAGATTACTCATGTTTTCACATGTATCAATAATTCATTGTTGGTTCTGCTTGGTTTTTGTCTTGAAAATAGTATTTTACATATGGCTATTCCTCCAGTTATGTATGGACTCTAAAATACGATGACATTGCCTTTGTTTGCAAATTTTGTCTCTTTCACAGTAACGTTGATGTGAATGGTGTGATGAAAATAGGAGGCCTAGCACTTTTCTCCTGGTGGGTGTGGAACTGCTTCATCATACATTTGGCATTTATTTAGTTCGAGAAGGTAGCCTCAGAGAGTTCTTTTGAGTAGTTAGATGAGTTTATATCCCATGGTCATATATGAGGGTTCTGAGCTTTCTATACCCTCAGCAGCACTTGTACGACCTACATGGTCCGTTTTCAGCACTGCACTCCACTGTGGCAGTATCTCCTTGCCTTTTTAGTTTATTTCCCTCACGTGCAATGATGTTGAGCCATCTGAATATCTTCTTTAGGGAAATTCCTATTTGGATCTTTGCCCATTTAAAAATAAAAATTGGGCAGTCTTTTTCTTGTTAATTGAGTTCTTTAGTCTGGATGTGACTTTTTAAAAATCAAAATATAACTGATTTATAATGCTGTATTTGTTTCACAGTACAGCAAGGTGATTCAGTTATATACGTATAGTCTCCTCAGATTCTTTCCCAGTTATACTTTTTTACAAGACTGTTAGTATACTTCCCTGGGCTAGACAGCTGGTCCTTGTTGGTTATCTATTTTAGATACAGCAGGGGAGCCTGGTGGGCTGCTGACTATGGGGTCACACAGAGTCAGACACGACTGAAGTGATTGAGCAGCAGCAGCAGCCGTGTGTATTTGTCAATCCCAACCTCCCAATTTATCCTTCCTCCCTCTGAAAAGATTTTAGGATTTTTACCCTTTAAGAAACTAAGAAATGTAAACAGAGTATTTCTAAATAAATATTAAAGAAAGGTTTTTTTGTTTGTTTGTTTCCAGAACTGGTTAATGGGAGGGTGTAAAATGTTTTAGAGGCCCTGTCAAATTTAGGAAACCTTATGAAATACCAATTCTAAAGAGCATCAAGGTCACAGGTTATTTCCACACATGGCTTGAGCTTTCATGTGGCTTTGAAAACAAGGTCATGCAGTGTGAGGGGTCCTGAATGCCCTTCTCGTGAAGTCCAGGCTTCTGGGGTGCAGAGTGGGGCAAGGCTCTCACTTCAGCCACCCTGTTTTGCATGGGCCTGTGCTCTGGGGGTTGGTCCTACAGACCCTCAGGTCCACAAAGACCCATAGGCCTGTGCCATGTTTGGAAAACCCTTCTGAGGCAAAGGAGCTTTAATGCTCAAGTTTTCCTTCCTGGGCTCCATTCTCCACTGTTTTGGGGTCTGGAAACTTTTTCCTGCCTGAACTGGAGTGGTTTTGAGAAATTTTTCAATATTCCTTTTCCAGAACGTTCGGTGTATTTCAGCTGCAGGTGGGTCCTGCCAGATGACCGGGGCCGGACCTCCTTTCTCTTTTTCTGGTTTCACTGCTTATGGGGCGATCCTATGGTGAACATGAAATTCATTTGGAAGGTGATCATGTCACATCCAGGCTTCCCTGGTATCTCGGTGGTAAAGAGTCAGGCTGCAATGCAGAAGATGCGAGTTCAGTACCTGGGTTGGGAAGATCCCCTGGAGAAGGAAATGGCAACCCGCTCCACTATTCTTGCCTGGGAAATCCTGTGGGATGAGAAACCCAGCAGGCTACAGTCTCTGGGGTCACAGAGTCGGAGACAATGTAATGAGTAAACAACAGCATTTCAGAATCACATCTGGTGAAACCTCGCCAGCTCTGGGGGCTTCATGCTCTCCCCTGCAGCCTGTGGAAGGAGCGATGGGGGAGGGGTTGGAGGGAGAACGGGAAACACTGTGATTTCTCATCAACACCCCCAGCCCCGCCTATGGAGTCCACCTTCCCCTTCTTCGCCAGCCAATCTTCATCACCTGCTGCCTTCCTGGCTGCTTGTAGGGGCTTCCTCCTTCCTTCCCCACATTCGGGGCACTTCCTCCTTGATGGAGGAACCTGGACCTGGGCTGGAGGATGCGGACATGGTACCCCTGCTGCTGCACCCAGAGACTCTCCATTCCTTGATGCTCGCCCCCTACCCCGAGGCCCCAGGACCATAGCACCGACCTCACCTGTAGGGTGAATCTCCAAGGATCTCAGGTGACCATGGACAGAGCCATCCAGCTCAACTGTCTCCTGTGAGTGTGGAGGGGTGGCTGAGTACCCTGAGGCAGTGGGTGTGTGTGTGTGTGTGTGTGTGTGTGTGTGTGTGTGTGTGAGTGTGTAGAGAGAAGGCCAGTCTACTCTTCTATGGGTCTGCACCCTGGGAGCTGAGGTGGGGAGTGGCCGTGAAGGACAGCCTCCCCCCCAACACTTCCTGGTTTCCCTCCTGGGGTGCTGGTCAGTTTCCATCCCACTCCTCCCTCTGCAGCAAGCCCATGTCTTTCTGCCCCAGATGCCCCGAGGAACCTCCACATCAGCCTCCCCTTCAGAAACGTCACAGGTAAGACAGGACCTCTCCTCTCCAGGGCTGGGTCCTGCTCCTGGGACCGCCTCCAAGGTGAGTCAGGGGAGTGGGCTTGAGTGTGATCAGATATGGGAAGAGCAAGGAGAAAATCACCACCCTGCCCCACCTCCCATGCACTAAACCACACACACATGCAATACACACATACACATATGCACAGATATTAATAGATCCTGGGAAGGCCAGAGGGTGAGACCTCAGCCTCCCCCAGCTCTCCCACTATGCTTTCCCCAAAGCCCTCAAGATTCTGCAGAACACCTCATCCCTTCTCATCTCAGAGAGCCAGGCACCGCAGCTGCTGTGTGTTGCTGACAGCCACCCCCCTGCACAGCTGAGCTGGTTTCCAGGGTCTCCCGTCCTGGAGGCCGCCCCCAAGTCCAGCACCAGGATCCTGGATATGCAGGACCTAGGACCTGCCAGAAAGAGAGTTCACCTGGTGAGCTCAGAACCCGTCTGGGCTCCCAGCACGTTTCCAGAGGACAGATGTGCAGACATCACTGTGAGCTTCTCTCTGGAAATGCTTGACTCCAAATCTGTCTCCTTTCCACCCAAGGGTTTTAATCTTTTAATTTGTAGAGGTGACTGTGTGATGACCCAAAGAGTAAATTCCACTGAAAAGATACTTTTATTCCTTTCATTTTCCAAGAATACATGGTCCCTCATCAGGACAGGGCCCAGGGGGAAGCACGAGGTTGTGCTCAAGGAGCAGGAGCAGGGAAGCCTTCCTTCGAGTTTCCACGGGAAAGACAAGGCTTCTTGTTGTTGTTCAGTTGCTCGGTCACGTCCAGCTCTTTGCAGGACAGCATGCTAGGCTTCCATGTCCTTCACCATCTCCCGGAGCTTGCTCAAACGCATTTTCATTTAGCTGGTGATGCCATCCAACCATCTCATCCTCTGTTGTCCCCTTCTCCTTCTGCCTACAATTTCCCCCATCATCAGGGCCTTTTCTAAGGAGTTGGCTCTTCACACCACGTGGCCGAAGTATTGGAACTTCAGCTTCAGCATCATTCCTTCTGTTAGGGAAAGCACACTGACTGAAACCACCCACCCTGGCAAGGCACCACAGTAACCATTTGCATGAGGTGTTCTACGACAGGAGGTCCTGGTAAGGAACACGGAGCTAATAAGCCTCCACCACCAGAAGAGTTCTGGAAAGGTCAAATGGAGACACCACATGTCCGACCACCTCCCAGAATCCTTCTCTCTGGCATCCATCTTGGCGGAACAAGGCATGCACCACCAGCAAGGACTCTGAGCCTGAATGTTTGGCTAAAGACAACCAGGAAACTAATCCCATCACCATACAACCCAAGACTGCAAGCCATGTGACAGAGCTGTTCTCCTGGGTTCCCTTGCTCTGCTGCTCTCCACCCGGGCGCCCTTTCCCGATAAAATCTCTTGCTTTGTCAGCACATGTGCCTCCTCGGACAATTCATTTCTGAGTGTTAGACAAGAGCCCAGTTTCAGGCCCTGGAAGGGGTCCCTCTTCCTGCAACACTTCCAGTGAATATTCAGGGTTGATTTCCTTTAGGATGGACTGGTTGGATCTCCTTGCAGTCCAAGGGACTTTCAAGAATCTTCTCCAACACCACAGTTCAAAAGCATCAATTCTTTGGCACTCAGCTTTCTTTATAGTCCAACTCTCACCTCCATACATGACTACTGGAAAAACCATAGCTTTGACTATACCGAACTTTATCAGTAAAGTAATGTCTCTGCTTTTCAATATGCTGTCTAGGTTTGGAAGAAAATATAGCTTTTCTTCCAAGCATCTTTTAATTTCATGGCTGCAGTCACCATCTGCTATGATTTTGGAGCCCCCCCAAATAAACTCTGTCATTGTTTCCCCATCTATTTGCCATGAAGTGATGGGATGAGATGCCATGAACTTAGTTTTTTGAATGTTGGGTTTTAAGCCAGCTTTTCCAGTCCCCTCTTTCACCTTCACTGTAGAGGCTGTTTAGTTTCCTTCTCACTTTCCACCATAAGGGTGGTGTCATCTGCATATCTGTGGTTATTGTTATTTGTCCTGGCAATCTTGATTCCAGCTAGTGCTTCGTCCAGCCCAGCATTTCTCATGATGTACTGTGCATATAAGTTAAAAAAGCAAGGTGACAATATGCAGCTGCGACATACTCCTTCCCCAATTTTGAACCAGTTTCTTGTTCCATGTCTGGTTCTAACTGTTGCTTCTTGACCTGCAAACAGGTTGTAGGAGGCAGGTAAGGTAGTCTGGTCTTCTCATCTCTTGAGGAATTTCCCACAGTTTGTTGAGATCCACACAGTCAGGAAAGAGTCTGCCTGCAATGCTGGAGACCTGGTTCAACTCCTGGATCAGGAAGCTCCCCTGGAGAAGGGGTAGACTGCCCACTCCAGTGTTCTTGGGCTTCCCTGGTGACTCAGCTGGTAAAGAATCCACTTGCAATGGGGGAGACCGGGGTATGATCCCTGGGTTGGGCAGGTCCCCTGCAGAAGGGCATGGCAACTGACTTCCAGTATTCTTGCCTGGAGAATCCCCATGGACAGAAGAGCCTTGCGGGCTGCAGTCCATGGGGTCACAAAGCGTGGGACATGACTGAGGGAACAAGCACATCACAGCAGCACAGCACTTCTTTCCTGGTGGGTGTGGACGTGTTTTGCCATAAGGTCAGCATTTATTTAATTCTGGAAGGCAATCTCAAAGAGTTCTGTCATTAGCCAAGTCAGTTTCCATCCCAGCACCATATATGAGGGCTCTGAGCTTTTTACAACCTCAGCTGCACTTGTGTTACCTGCAGGCTCAGTTTTCAGTGCTGCACTCCACTTGGTAGTATCTCATTGCCCTTTTCATTTATTTCCGTTTGGTGCAATTGACAGGGTAAAAGGCAGGAAGGCCAGGGGTCACTGAATGGAGGAAATAGGCTGCAAGTTTCAGACATTTTTTGTCTCTCCTTAAGCAGCAGGAGGAAACAAACTGCAAGTGTTAGATTTTTTCCCCTTATCTGTACAAATTTAAAAAGAGATTTCTTTTAAAATTCTTTGTTGCCATGATGACACCTGGTTCCACTTGAACTTAACTTTTCTCAGACTTTGAACTAACTAATGCATTTTTCTTATGGAAATGTTTGTCTTAAGCTATGTTAATGAACTATGTTCAGTTCAGTTCAGTTGCTCAGTTGTGTCCCACTCCTTTTGACCTCATGGACTGCAGCATGCCAGGCCTCCCTGTTCATCACTAACTCCCGGAGTTTACTCAGACTCATGTCCATTGAGTCAGTGATGGCATCCAAGCATCTCACCCTCTGTTGTCGCCTTCTCCTCCCACCTTCAATCTTTTCCAGCATAAGGGTCTCTTCAAATGAGTCAGCTCTTTGAATTTTTGTCTCCAGGCTATGGGCTTCCCTCATAGTTCAGTGGGTAAAGAATCTGCCTGCAATGTGGGCGACCTGGGTTCCATCACTGGGTTGTGAAGATCCCCTGAAGAAGGGAAAGGCTACCCACTCCAGTACTCTGGCCTGGAGAATTCCATGGGGGTCACAAAGAGTCACACATGACTGAGCGACTTTCACTTCACTTCTGTCTTCAAGTTGGTTCCACCTAAAACTCAGAACTGACTTGACAAACCAGTATGTTTTACTCATGCAGATGTTCTCTAAGCTACTTTAATGAGACTGTATTTGCTTGGAAACCTGCATTTCTTCAAGATTCATGTCAATCATTTTATGGCCCGGGATAACTCACCTTGTGCCAATGTTATCTCAGAATGCGTGTTCTGAGTGAGGGGCCTGATGCCAGTCTCTGAGTTTTGAGACATTTCTTTTCTCCAATTAGCAGCCTGCTAGTAGCTATGTAACATCCAGCTAAAGGCTAGCGGGGGGCACTCTTTCTGCCCCCTTCTGATGTCTATGTCATAAGCTTTCTCTATCTCTTTTATACTTTAATACAACTTTATTACACAAGAGCTTTGCGGAATCAAGCCTCGCCCCAGACTGAATTCCTCTCCTCTGGAGGCTGAGAATCCTGGCGTCTTACACGGCTCAGCAACAACCATTCACAAAGATGTTGAACCATTTGACTTTGCTTTTGTGAAATCCCTGTTTGGTTTCTCACTTATTTAATAATAAAAATTGGGCAGTCTGTTTTGAAAAAATAAAAAGGTTTGAGTTCTTTATTTTTTATGTGTATTTTTAAAAATTGTAGTTAATGGTTTTATAATGTTGTGTTAGTTTCACAGTGCAGCAAGTTGATTCTGTATATATATACATACACACACACATATACATATACATATATATATATATTCTGTGCAGGTTGTTTTCCATATATAATATATATAACATATATATTCTGTTCAGGTTGCTTTCTATCATAGCTTACTACAAGATGCTGAGTAATGTTCCCCGTGTGATATATTTGGTACTTGTTGGTTATCTACTTTATATATAGTAGTGGGTACATGGTAATTCCAAACTTCTACTTTACCCTGTACAAAGTGAGTCTTTTGACTTGTGACTTTCTCTCCCCCTCTTCTCTCTCTCTTTTTTGCTGTGCAGGAGTCTAAAAATTATTTTATGAAATCGTCTCATCAGTGTCTTCATTTGTATGCAGTGTGCTGTCTGTCCACTTATGAAATCTTTGTATATCTCAATATCTTTTTAAAATTAAAGTATAGATGATATGTAAATTTATGTTAGTTTCAGGTGTACAACAGAATGCCCCTCCACAAAATATATTCCAAAATGATCACCATGACAGGACCTAGTTGCCAGCTGCCAGCATATACAGTGTTAATGACTGTAGTCAATTGCTATAGCTTTGTAGTAGAGTTGATATCAGAGAGTATCATACCTCCAGCTTTGTTCTTCTTTCTCAAGATTGTTTTGACTACTTGATGTCTTTGATGGCTTCAATAAAATTTGGAATTATTTGTTCTAGCCCTTTTCAAAATGCCATGGGTATTTTAGATAAGGATTGAATTGAATATGTATTGCAAGGCTACAATGGACATTTTCACAATTTTCATTCTTCTGTTAGCATGGTATAGCTTTCAATTTCTTTGTGTCTTCTTCAGTTTCTTTCATCAATGGCTTATGTCTTTTCTCCTTGATGAAATTTATTCCTGGGTATTTTATTCTCTTTGATGCAGTTGTCCACAGGGAAAGTTTTAAAATGCTTTCTTTCTGGTAGATATCTTCCTGCATTTCCCAGTACTACATACAATCATATTCTGTGTATATATTGGGGACAGCAGGAAAAAATGGTCCTTGAGGACAGGAAATAGCTTCACTCAGATATTAGGTATCATGTTGCAAAAACTCACCCTTCATTCTCACCAGAGAAGGCCTTTTCCTGGGTATCTGTCTGGTGCCCATGCTGGTGGGGCCAGGAGTCATCTCCCCAGCCCTCCTCCCACTGTCCTGGGGTCTAGGACGGTCAACAGCACTTCCTCTCTCCAGCACAAGAAGGAGGCTCCAGGGCCACATTACTTTATCATCCAGCATCATTTAGTTTCCTCTTCGTCTCATCTTTTTAAAGTTCACACCTCCAAAACTACCATTAGTACTTCCGTGTCATGTGAATACCACCTCATAAAATGTTACTATTGATTTGCTTTTAAAAATCTATGCATGGAACTTCCCTGGTGGTCCAGCGGTTAAGAACGCACCTGCCAATGCAGGGGACGCTCGTTTGATCCCTGGTCTGGGAAGATTCCACATGTCCTTGAGCAACTAAGTCCAAGAACCACAACTGAGCCACCGAGCCCACAGTGGCAAATACTGAAGCCTGTGGGTCCAGAGTCTGTTCTCCACAACAAGAGAAGCCAGCCCAACGGGAAGCCTGA
Source organism: Capra hircus (assembly GCF_001704415.2). Taxonomy (NCBI): domain Eukaryota; kingdom Metazoa; phylum Chordata; class Mammalia; order Artiodactyla; family Bovidae; genus Capra; species Capra hircus. The sequence continues at coordinate 13,513 of NW_017212394.1, forward strand.
GTCCCACAACTGGAGTGTAGACCCTGCTCCCCGAAACTATGACTCAGCACAGCCAAAAATAAGTAAATAAATGAATAAACCTTTTTAAAAGTATAATATATACACTTTTCACTGATAGGAAGTTGTAACTCTTTTGGAATGTAAAAATGCTTGCTTCCTGTCCCCAGTTCAATTGTTTGCGTTATTTTATTTTCTATTAGAATAGTCATTAGCACTTAAAGATGCATTTGGTCCCTAAATAATGATGTGGGGTCTTTGAAAGGGTCGACAGATGGCAGCGCAAGGTCTGGAGATTCTGAGAAACTGGGGGATCCAAGAAAGGCATACAAATGACACACTGGACATTGGGACATTTAAACTGATTGGTCAGAAATCACACACCTCTGGCCCCAAGCCAACCAAATAAGAAAAGAGCAATTCTAATACAGATACAAATCTGCTGTTATTCCCATCTTTGTGGTTATGTCACACCCTCTCATTGTCTATGCTGAGAACTTTGTATCTCTATCTTTTAAAATAAACTCTGCCTGTGTGAGTGTTTTTGAGTTTGCGGAATTCATTCTTTGGCTTCAGGATCAGAACACAGTTTCACGTTTCAGTGGGAGATAACTAACCAATCCGATCACATATCCTTGTCTAACTCAATGAAACTATGAGCCATGCCACGTAGGACCACCCAAGACAGACGGCTCATGGTGGTGAGTTCTGACAAAACGTGGTCCCCTGGAGAAGGGAATGGCAAACTACTTCTGTATGCCTTGAGAACCCCATGAACAGTATGAAAAGGCAAAAAGATAGGACACTGAAACATGAACTCTCCAGGTCAGTAGGTGGCCAAAATGTTACTGGAGATCAGTGGAAAAATAACTCCAGAAAGAATGACGAGCTGGAGCCAAAGCAAAAACACCACCCAGTTGTGGATGTGGCTGGTGATGGAAGTACAGTCCAATGCTGTAAAGAATGATATTGCATAGGAGCCTGGATGTTAGGTCCGTGAATCAAGGCAAATTGGAAGTGGTCAACAGGAGATGGCAAGACTGCACATTGACATTTTAGGAATCAGTGAACTAAAATGGACTGGAATGGGTGAATTTAACTCAGATGACCATTATGTCTACTCTTGTAGGCAAGAATCTCTTAGAAGAAATGGAGAAGCCATCATAGTCAACAAAACTGTCTGAAATGCAATACTTGGATGCAATCTCAAAAATGACGGAATGATCTCTGTTCATTTCCAAGGCAAACCATTCAATATCACATTAATCCAAGTCTGTGCTCCCAACCAGTAATGCTGAAGAAGCTGAAGCTGAATGGTTCTATGAAGACCTACAAGACCTTCTAAAATTAACACCAAAGAAAGATGTCCTTTTCATTATAGGGGACTGAAATGCAAAAGTAGGAAGTAAAGAACTACTAGAGTAAGAGGCAAATTAGTCATTGGAGTACAGAATGAAGCAGGGCAAAGGCTCATAGAGTTTTGCCAAGAGAACGCACTGGTCAGAGCAACACACTCTTCCAACAATAGAAGAGAAGACTACACGTGGACATCACCAAGATGGTCAACACCAAAATCAGATTGATTATATTCTTTGCAACCAAAGGTGGAGAAACTCTACACAGTCAGAAAAAACAAGACCAGGAGCTGTCTGTGGCTCAGATCATGAATTCCTTATTGCCAAATTCAGACTGAAATTGAAGAAAGTGGGGAAAACCGCTAGACCATTCGGGTTTGACCTAACTCAGATCCCTCACGATTATACAGTGGAAGTGACAAATAGATTTAAGGAATTAAATCTGATAGACAGAGTGCCTGACGAACTATGGACAATGGAGGTTCGTGACATTGTACAGGAGGCAGTGATCAAGACAATCCTCAAGAAAAAGAAATGCAAAAATACAAAATGGTTATATGAGGAGGCCGTAAAAATAGCTGAGGAAAGAAGAGAAGTGAAAAGCAAAGGAGAAAAGGAAGGATATACCCATCTGAATGCAGTCTCAAAGAACAGCAAGGAGAAAAAAGAAAGCCTTCCTCAATGATCAATGCAAAGAAACAGAGGAAAACAATAGAATGAGGAAGACTAGAGATCTCTTCAAGAAAATTAGAGGCACCAAGGGAACTTTTCATGCAAAGATGGGCACAATAAAGACAGAAATGGTATGGACCTAATAGAAACAGAAGATATTAAAGAGGTGGCAAGGATACATAGAAGAACTGTACAAAAAAGATCTTCATGACCCAGATAATTACGATGGTGTGATCACTCACCTAGAGCCAGTCATCCTGGAATGCGAAGTCAAGTGGGCCTTAGGAAACATCACTATGAACAAAGCTAGTGGAAGTGGTGGAATTTCAGTTGAGCTATTTCAAGTCCTAAACAACGATGCTGTGGAAGTGCTGCACTCAATATGCCAGCAAATCTGGAAAACTCGGCAGTGGCCACAGGACTGGAAAAGATCAGCTTTCATTCCAATCCCAAAGAAAGGCATTGCCAAAGAATGCTCAAACTACCACACAATTGCACTCATCTCACATGCTAGTAAGGTTAATGCTTAAAATTCTCCAAGTCCAGGTTTCAGCAATACGTGAACTGTGAACTTCCAGATGTTCAAGCTGGATTTAGAAAAGGCAGAGGAACCAGAGATCAAATTGCCAACATCTGTTGGATCATTGAAAAAGCAAGAGAGTTCCAGAAAAACATCTGCTTCTGCTTTATTGACTATGCCAAAGCCTTTGACTGTGTGGATCACAAGAAACTGTGGAAAATTCTGAAAGAGATGGGAATACCAGACCACCTGACCTTCCTCTTGAGAAATCTGTCTGCAGATCAGCAAGCAACAGTTAGAACTGGACATGGAACAGTAGACTGGTTCCAAATCGGGAAAGGAGTACATCGAGTCTGTATATTGTCACCCTGCTTATTTAGCTTATATGCCAAGTATATCATGAGAAATGCTGGACTGGATGAAGCACAAGCTGGAATCAAGATTGTAGGGACAAATATCAATAACCTGAGATATGCAGATGACACCACCCTTGTGGCAGAAAGTGAAGAACTAAAGAGCCTCTTGATGAAAGTGAAGTAGGAGAGTGAAAAAGTTGGCTTAAAACTGAACATTCAGAAAACTAAGATCATGGCATCCGGTCCCATCATGGCAAACAGATGGGGAAACAGTAGAAACAGTGGCAGACTTTATTTTGGGGGGCTCCAAATTCACTGGATATGGAGATTGCAGCCATGAAATTAAAAGACGCTTACTCCTTGGCAGGAAAGTTATGACCAGCCTAGACAGCATATTTAAAAGCAGAGACATTACCTTTGCCAATAAAGGTCTGTCTAGTCAAAGCCATGTTTTTTCCAGTAGTCATGTATGGATGTGAGAGTTGGACCATAAAGAAAGCTGACTGCTGAAGAATTGATGCTTTTGTATTGTGGTGTTAGAGAAGACTCTTGAGAGTCCTTGGACTGCAAGGAGATCCAGCCAGTCCATCCTAAAAGCACGGATGCCGAAGCTGAAACCCCAATACTTTAACCATCTGATGCAAGGAACTGACTCATTGAGAAAGCCGCTGATGCTGGGAAAGATTGAAGGTGGGAGGAAAAGGGGACGACAGAGGATGAAATGGTAGGATGGCATCACCAACTCAATGGACATGAGTCTGAGTAAACTCCGGGAGTTGGTGATGGACAGGGAGGACTGGCGTGCTGCAGTCCATGGGATCCTAAAGAATTGGACATGACAGAGTGACTGAACTGAACTGAATCATGTGTAACCAGCAGATCAGGTGTACATGTGACAACCTGGATGTGAAACAGGCATCTGAAACTGGAGGGGCAGTCTGGAAGGACTGAAGTCTCGTAGGATGTGATGCTATTTACAGGTGGACAGTGTCAACAGTGAGTTGGATTGAGCTGAGTTGAATTCTGAGATGCACTGCTGGTGCCTCAGAATTGCTTGTGGGTGTGTGGTCAAACTGACAGACACACTGGGATTGGGCCCAGAATCATCTACATTCATTTTCTTATACTAAATCTGGAAACCCAGTGTCATTGAACCTTGCAGCACTTCGTGTGTCCCCTCCCAACACCCAGCCTTACAACTCTCTTTAAACCCTTTAAATTGCCACATGTGGGGACTGGCCACCATTCTTCACGGCTGCTCTAGAACATGCATCCAAGCAGTGGAAATGTTGGGTCCTCATGTAAGAACCTGCTCAGCTTGCTGTATGAAGCTGTTTTCCTCTCCAATGTGTGGGCCAACTTACATTTCAACAACCACTGCTCCACACTTTCCCAGCAGTTGGGGTTTTGAGAGACTTTAATAGCTGGCTACTTGGAGCACGTGTAGTCATACCCTATTAGTGTCTTAACGTGCAGGTTCCTGGCTGCAGTGATGTGGGGCAGCTTTCCAGTCCTTGACGGTCCCCTTATACATTGTCCTCGATGAAATTCTTGCTCATTTGGGCCCATTTCTGTATATTTCTTTGACCTTAGGCATTTTAGAAACTCATATTTTGGCTACTGTTACTTTGATGGTTATCTGTGTCATCTGTATCTTCTCCCACCTGATGGCTTTCAATGCGGCACTCCCAGGGGTGTCTGTTATGAAGAGTTCTTCATTTTAATCCAGCTCGGGATTTCAGCGTCTGTCTTAGAGATGGTGTTCTTCCTGTGCTGTTCGGGAATCCTGCCCCACCGCAGCTCATGGGGATACCTGCCGCAGTCTCTTGCAGCAGCTCTGCTGTTTGTCTCTCTAAATAGGTCTCAGCCCAGCTGCACTTGACTTTGGTTCCCATATGAGCTAGGGGTGCAGCTTCACTTGACTGGCTTCAGATCCCCTGTCGCCCACAGAGTGATTGAAACATTTATCTCTTTGTCATTTCTTTCTGTCACCTTTGCTATTACACATGATACTTCCGTGGTTGGGGTTTATTTCTAGGTTCCCTATTCTGTTCCACTAGTCTACTGGACTATCCCTCTTTCAGTCCAAAAGTTTTGTTGTACTATGCTGTAATATACCCTGGAGAAGAGAATGGCAACCCAACCCAGTATTCTTGCCTGGACACTCCCATGGACTGAGGAGTCTTGTGGGCTGCAGTCCATGGGGTGGCAAAGAGGCAGACACGACTGAGCGACTAAGCAAGCAGGCAGGCTGTAATGTATCTTCACAACTTGCAGAGCCAAGGCCTCACACATTGTTCTTTGCAAGGTACCCTTGCCATCCTTGAAATGTCTGCTTCCTTATAAATTTTACAGTGGAGTTACTGAGTTCCACAGATGTCCACTTGGGATGTGGTGACATACGTTTGGATTCTGCACATTATTTTGAGTAGAATGGACATTTATACTCTGTTTTTTTCAAACCCTTAATGTGGTGTATTTTTCCATTTGTATATGTCTTTAATATCCTTCAAGACAGATTTATAATTTTCTCCATTGAGATTTTGTATATCCTTTTGTTGTATACCTTTCTAAATGTTAGATCGATTCCAGGTATATCCTAATTTCTGATGCAATTGTCAATGGTCTCATACAGTTTTATATTACTGTGCTATGGAAATGTGATTGATCTGTTTTGACTGAGTTGCAAGGCATGTGGGAATCTTAGTTCCCTTGCCGAGGGGTCAAATCCCCATCTCCTGCTTTGGAAGGTGGGTGCTTGATCACTGGACCACAGGAAGTCTGCAATGATTTTTAAAACTGGAATTTGTCTCAAGTCATCATGCTCTCTTGTTAAACCTCTAAATGGATCTGTGTAAACTTTTGGATTTTTCTAGAAACACAAACTTATATGAAGAGAAATCTCTTTCTTTTTCCTTTCAATTGTTACACCTTTTACCAATATTTATTGACTTGCTAGGGTGGAACCTATACTACTTTATTAAGTGTGATGTTTTCTAAAGACACCCTTCATCTTTTTAGGGAATTTCTCTTTTATTTCCAATGCACTGTGAATTTTATCACAAAGGCATTTGCAATCATCCAGTGCTCGTTTTTTTCATCTCTGGAGATTTAATCAGGAAACTGGGGACAGTAGCCACACTAGAAGCCACACTACATAGCGTATATTGCCACAGAGGAAATGTAACATAAGTAATTGATTATGCAGGTTTTGAAAGGCCAGTGGAGCCTGTCAACCAGGGAACACTCTCTTAGCTTTGGACCACTCTAATCTAAGCTCCCAGCTTGACATTTTTCAAATCTTTTACATATATAGATACATATTCTCTTTGAGATACAGGTATAACATTGTATTAGTTTCAGGTGTATAATATAATGATTTTATATTACGTACATATTGCAAAATGATCACCAAATATGCTTAATTAACATTTATATCGATAAGGCTAAAATTTTTTTGTGTGATGAGAAATTTTAAGATCTAATTCTTTAGCAACTTTCAAATATACAGTACAGTAGTGTTAACTGTATTAGTGTCCCTAAACATTTTAAATATAATCACCATGGTGTACATTACATGTCCATGACATTTTATTTTATTCCTGAAAATAAGTACCTTCTGACGACTTTTGCCAATTTTGCCATAGACTCCACTCTCTACCTCTGAGGACCACCAGTTATTTCTCTTTATCTGTGACTTTATGTTGTTGTTTATTTTTCATTTTCACCTACTTGTGAGATCATACAGTATTCTTCTTCCTCTGTCTAATGTATTTCATTACCCTAATGCCCTCACGTACCATCCATGTATCGTAAAGGCAGGATTTCCTTCTCTTTTATAGCTGAAGAATGATCACGAGTATGCACACACCACAGTCTCTTTATTCATTCTCTCATCATTGGGTATGGAAGTTGTTTCCATGTCTACAATAATGTACATAGTGCTTCCATGAACATGGGGTGCATGTATCTTTTCAAATTGCCATTTTCATTTTCTTGAAAGGCCCCAAAGTGAAAGTGCTTGAGGTTCTATTTTTAGTTTAGAGGAACCTGCAGAGTGTTCCCGATAGTGGCCGCACCAATTCACATTCCCGCCAGCAGTGCCCAGGGGTTCCCTTTACCCCACGTCCTCACCGACACTGCTTGTTTCTTGCCCTTTGACCTGTCGCAACTTGACATTTGCTGGACACCAGCTGCTGTGAAGGTGTGCTGCACAGCCCTGTGGCTCCTGGCCTTCTCCAGTGTCTGCTTGTCCAGCAATGTTTCCGCAACAGGTGAGGAATGAAGGCGAGAGCTCGTCTCCTCTTGTTCACCTGGACCCTGGGCAGGGCCAGTCCAGGGTTCTGTGGAGCCTGACATTGACTCAAGGGTTCGGATCCCTCCTTAGGAAAAAACAAAAAACAAAAAGCAGTGTCACCGAATACAATACAGACATGGCTCCCAAATACAAAATGTGACCCCCAGGTCTCTGCTGCGGCCCTGAAGTGTTTTCAGCGACTGAGAACAAAGAACAAATAAACAAAGAAGTTGCCATATCTCTTATCAGTCAGTAAATTCCAAGCACTCATGAATCTGTGAGCCAGGAACTGTGGATGGAGGCCAAATACATATTTCCTAAAAGTCTCAATATCACAGGCACATCACATCTGAGTTTCTTTTGAATGAGAAATCTATGTAATCAATCACAAAACATAAAATGCTGAAAACCAAAAGATAAGACATATATTGCAGACTATTTTTCTTTCTTCTTTTTTTTTTTACATCCATGCTCTAGGGCTTGTAGGTCTTAGTTCCCAGACCAGGGATTGAAGCTGGGCCAGAGGCAGTGAGAGTGCAGAGTGCTAAGCACTGGGCCACCATACCACTTTCTCAGAAGTCAGAAACACCTATCACACCTGCATAACACCTGTTCCCCATACTTTTGGTCTGATCTCTTTGATTGCCTCTTTTTGGGAGAATAATCATGTATATTAATTAATATGAATATTCTACTAATAAGGTGTTAGTTAGCTGTGTCTGACTCTTTGCGATCCCATGGGCTGTAGCCTGCAAGGGCCCTCTGTCCATGTAATTCTCCAAGCAAGGATATTGGAGTGGGTTGCCATTCCCTTCTCCAGGGGATCTTCCTGACCCAGGAATTGAACCTTGGTCTTCACACTGAGGGCAGATTCTTTACCATCTGAGATAGCAGGGAAGCCCATTGTACGAGGAAGTGAGATTAATTCTATTATGTCGAAAATAGAGTAGAAAGAAGATACAGTATTTCCACTGGCACCATTGATTGACGGACATTTCTTTTTGTTTCTGTAGCTTAAAAAAGTAAAAAAATATTAATATTTCTATCTAACTATAAAAGAAACTTTCCATCAGTCCCATGGCTTCTTCCTGAAAGTGTCTAAAACGTTTATGATCATAGCTCAAACTTGTGAAACTTAAAGAATTTTTTCCAGAAGGGCAGCAAGTTCACCGGTTTCTTCCACACATGACTTAAGCCTTCCTGTGGCTTTGAAAAGAAGGCCATCCAGAGTGAGGGGTCGTGAACTGTTTCTGTGTGAGGTCTGGACTTTGGGGTCCCAGCTGAAATGGAGCAAAGTTCTGCCATTATCACCCCACTTTGCGTGGGCCTGTGTCCAGGTTGGCTGGTTCCACAGACCCTCAGATCCATGAAGACGCACAGCCCGTGTGCCCTGTTCTGAAATCTTTTTGGGCAAAGGAGCTTTTCACGCTCAGCTTTCCTTCCTGGGTTCCACCATCCACCGTGTGTGAGTCCTCCTGCCCAAGTCTGAATGGTTTTGAGAAATCTTTCAGTGTTCTTTTCCGGAAAGTCCAGTGTTTCTGTGTTGCAGGGTTGGTCCCACCCGATGACCAGGGCTGGAGCCCGTTTATCTTTTCTGGTGCCGGCTGCTGGGCGCTCTCACCGTGGACCTGAGCATCACTGGACAGGTGGTCACGTCAGAGCCACCTGCGCGTGAAGCCTCTTCGGCCTCTGGGGGGTCCTCAGGACCTCCCGCTTCGGCGTGGGGTGTGGGGTGGAGGGGTGGGACCTTCTGCCTCCTCAGGGCCGCCCCTCCTCCACTGGCATGGGGCATCCAAGTTCCCCTTCTGTGCTTGTCCAAGGCTCTGTCTCCCTCACCCTCTGGCTTCCTGTTGGGGCTTCCTCGTTCCCTCCTCACATTCGGCGCGCTTCCCTCCCCTACAGAGGGACCTGAACCGGCTCTGTGCTGGCGGATGCCGACATGGTGCCCCTGCTGCGGCTGCTCCCCCTGCTGCCGCTGCTGCCCCTGCTGTGGGGGGGTGAGTGGGGAGGGCTAGGGGACGGGGCTTACTGCTGGGGGAGGGGGGCACACGTGGGGAGGGGCTGGAGCTGCCGCTGAGCCTCTGTGTCCCCCAGGGTCCCTGCAGGAGCTTCCAGGGTACGAGCTCCGAGTGCAGGAATCAGTGGCGGTGCAGGCGTGCATGGACGTCCACGTGCCCTGCTCCTTCTCCTATCCCTGGAGTTCGGGAAATTCCTGGTATTCCTCTGACGAACCCTTCATCTACTGGTTCCGGGAAGGAGACCGCCATTACAGTGATGCTGTGGCCACAAACGACCGAAAGAAACGAGTGAAGTCAGAGACCCAGGGCCGATTCCGCCTCCTGGGGGACCCCAGGGACAACGACTGCTCCCTGAGCATCAAAGAGGCCAGGCTGAGCGACTCAGGAGTCTACTACTTGCGAGTGGAGAGAGGATCTCTGAAATACAATTACAGAGAGAAGCAGCTGAATTTGCAGGTGACAGGTGTGACAGGGGGCCCAGGGAGACTCCTCTATTGGAAGGGGAGCAGGGTATAGGAGCGCTCCCTGCTCCAGGTCTTGGGGTTTGAGGGTTCAGGAGAGACCCAGAACTGGGAGTGAGTTGTGACCCTGACCCTCTGTGTCCCCACACCCTGCGTCCAGGCGTCTCCCTCTGTCCTCATCTCCCTTTCTCCCAGAGAAACCCGACATCCAGTTCCTGGAGCCTCTGGAGTCTGGCCGCCGCACACCTCTGACCTGCAGCCTGTCGCTGGTCTGTGATGGGCCACACCCTCTCCTGTTCTCCCTGGGCGGGAGATGCCCTTGATGCCATGAACCCAGACACCCTCCACTCCTCGGAGCTCACCCTCACCCCGAGGCCCCAGGACCACGGCACCAACCTCACCTGTTGGGTGACACTCCAGGGAGCACAGGTGACCCTAGAGAGAACGTCCTGCTCAACGTCTCTGTGAGTGTGGACGGGTGTCAGAGCCCCTGAGGTGGTGGGGTGTGTGTGTGTCTGTCTGTGAGTGTGTAGAGAGAAGGCAGCCTACTCTTCTATGGTCTGCGCCCTGGGAGCTGAGGTGGGGAGTGGCGCGTGAAGGACAGCCCCCCGTTTGCTGTTTCCCTCTTGGGGTGCTGGTCAGTTTCCATCCCACTCCTCCCTCTGCAGAAGCCCATGTCTTTCTGCCCAGATGCCCCGAGGAACCTCCGCATCAGCCTCTCCTTCAGAAACATCACAGGTAGGACAGGACCTCTCCTCTCCAGGGCTGGGTCCTGCTCCTGGGACTGCCTCCAAGGGGTGGCAGGGGAGTGGGCTTGAGGGTGATCAGATATGGGAAGAGCAAGGAGAAAATCCCCACCCCGCCCCACCTCCCATGCACTAGACCACACACACATGCAATACACACAGAGACTCACACACACAGGCACAGACACAGAATACACACATGAACATGCACTGAGACACGCACAGAAACGCCCACACACACAGGCGCACACACATCACACATGTCCACATATACACAGTTATACCCACAGCACAGGCACCCACCATGCACACATACGCTCATGGACATACACACGTGCACTCATGCACACATACACACAGGCACACACACATACACCCCACACATTTACACACTCACACACTCTGTTCAAAGCCCATTTCTCTTCACCATGGTTCTATTATATGGCTTTCTTCACAAAAGCCTCCTTAGTCCCATTCCTGCTGCCTTCCCTGAATCACTTCTCAAGCCTTGAGGCTCTGGGTTTTCTTTCACCAAACAGCCAGGCCTGTCCCATTGAGACACAAGCCTCCCTGAAGATACCAGGCCCAGACAGTTTGCTCAGCCTGCTTAGGGTGGAAGGTCAGCCCTGGGACCACACAGAACCCACCTGGCAGGCTGGGGGAGAAGAGAGTGAGGCCAGGAGATCCTGGAAGGAGGGAGGAGGAGACTTCAGCCTCCCCAGCTCTCCCACTGTGCTTTCCCCAAAGCCTCAAGATTCTGCAGACGCCTCATCTATTTCTCATCTCAGAGGGCCAGGCACTGCAGCTGCTGTGTGTTGCTGACAGCAACCCCCCTGCACAGATGAGCTGGTTCTGGGGATCCCCTGCCCTGGAGTCTACCCCCATCTCCAGCACCGGGGTCTTGGAAATACCACAAGTAGTGGCTGGAGATGGAGGAGAAGTCACCTGCCGAGCTCAGCACCCACTGGGCTCCCAGCAAGTTTTCTTCAGCCTCTCTGTGCAGAGTGAGTTGCAGGACAGGTGCTGGGGGTGGCCAGCCTGGCAGGTGTGTGCCTTTGGGAGGGCTGGGTCTGGGGACTGAGCTTCACCCCCTCTCCCTTCCCCAGAAGGCCCCCCTCCCTGCAGCTCTGAGACTGAGGAGCAGCAGGGCTCCTGGCCCCTGGTCCTCACCCTGATCAGGGGGCCCTCATGGGGGCTGGCTTCCTCCTCACCTATGGCCTCACCTGGACCTACTACACCAGGTGAGCACAGCTGTCTCCCTGCGGGGAAGTCCAGAGAATGGCTCTGGAGTTGCCTGTGGGCTTGGCGGTCCTGTCCTGCCTGCAGCTAAACTGTGTGACTCTCCAGGGACTTCCGTGTCGGTCCAGTGGTTGAGCCTGCGAGTTTCCACTTCAAGGGGCAAGGGTTCGATCCCAGGTTGGGGAACTAAGATAGCACATGCCTTGAGGCAGAGCCCAGAATGAATGAAATGGGTCTGCCTCTCTGACCTGAGACTGTGTTGGCTCTGCAGGTGTGGCGGCCAGTAGGGAGCTGGGCTGAGGGGTGTGGCCGAGCCTGCTCTCTGTCATGAGGAGATTCACCTGAGGATGCAGAGCCCAGAGGACAGATGTGGGGACATCACTGCGAGCTTCTCCCTGGAAACTCTCGCCTCCAACCCTGTGTGTTTGCATCCACGAGCCTTCATTTGTAGAGATGACTGCGAGACAGTAGGAAGAGTCACTACCACTGAAAGGAGACTTTCTGACTTAACTCGCTTAGTATGAGATTACTCATGATTTTACATGTATCAATAACTCATTGTTGGTTCTGCTTGGTTTTTGTCTTGAAAATAGTATTTTACATATGACTATTCCTCCAGTTATGTATGGACTCTAAAATACGATGACATTGCCTTTGTTTGCAAAATTTTGGCTCATTCAAAGTAACGTTGATGTGAATGGTGTGATGAATTAGGAGGCCTAGCACTTTTCCCTGGTGGGTGTGGAACTGCTTCATCATACATTTGGCATATGTTTAGTTCGAGAAGGTAGCCTCAGAGAGTTCTTTTTGAGTAGTTAGATGAGTTTATAGCCATGGTCATATATGAGGGTCTCCTCTTTCACCTTCATGTAGAGGCTGTTTAGTTTCCTTCTCACTTTCGACCATAAGGTGGTGTCACTTGCATATCTGAGGTTATTGTTATTTGTCCTGGCAATCGAGATTCCAGCTAGTGCTTCGTCCAGCCCAGCATTTCTCATGATGTACTGTGCATATAAGTTAAAAAAGCAA
>NW_017212395.1:0-16664 GCF_001704415.2 Capra hircus
AATGGGCCTCATCTCGCCTGGAGGGGAGAATCTCCTGGATTTTCTCGAGTTGGGCAGGAGGTGCTCTCGACTTACGACGGGGACCTCAGGGACCCGCTCTGGTGGCCTCAGGAAAGGCCAGTACCCCATTCGAGTTGCTCGGGGGCCTCTTGGGATTCCTCTCCCGTCGAAGTCGGGGCCTAAAACATTGTGTGGAGTCGGTGCCGGAAACTGAGGATTCCTCTCCAGTGTGCTGACATGGAACTTGGAGTACTTCTGAGTCTCCCCCAGGGGAGTCAGTCTCGTCTCGAGTTGGGGCCTGCACGTGTGCTTTCCTCCGAGCTGTAGCAGCAGTGTCACGCTGGCTTAAGACCTTGTGTGGCGTCGGTGCCGGGCCTGAGAATTCCTCTCCAGTGCTGACATGATCTTGGGGTACTTCTGAGTCTCCCAAGGGGAGTCAGTCCTCGTCTCGAGTGGGGCATGCACGTGCGCTTTCCTCCGAGCTGTAGCAGCAGTGTCACGCTTCCCTTCGCTTGGATCAAGGGATCTGTGGCTTTCCCTCGAGGCTTTCCCACGAGGCTTTCCCACAGGGCTGTCCACGTGCCACCTTGGTGTGAGTCGATCCTCGGCTTGAAAGTCGAGGCAGTGCAGGGAAAACAGGTTTCCCTGGAATGGACTGAGACATCTGGGGGACTCTGGAATGGTGGCACGACCCTGGAGTTCCTCTCGCCTTTCCTTGGAGAGCGCTCCTCTTGAAATGCGACGGGAACGCCGGAAATTCTTTCCGACCACGCAGGGAAAGGATCCCTCCTCTCGAGCTAGGAGGCGGAAACGGGGCTCCTCTGGATGTGGGCGGGACTCTCGTGCTTCCTCTCGAGTGGAGACGGGTATGTCGGGAACTTCTTGAGTTGCAGCAAGGGTGTGAAGGACCCTTTGGAAGTTCCAGAGGTTAGGTGTGATTAGCTCGAGACGCCTCAGCGGAAATGGGCCTCATCTCGCCTGGAGGGGAGAACCTCCTGGATTTTCTCGAGTTGCGGCTGGTGCTCTCGACTTACGACGGGGACCTCAGGGACCCGCTCTGGTGGCCTCAGGAAAGGCCAGTCCCCATGCGAGTTGCTCGGGGCCTCTCGGGATTCCTCTCCCGTCGATGCGGGCCTAAGACCTTGTGTGAAGTCGGTTCCGGAACCTGAGGATTCCTCTCCAGTGCTGACATGGATCTTGGGGTACTTCTGGAGTCTCCCAGGGGAGTCAGTCCTCGTCTCGAGTGGGGTATGCACGTGCGCTTTCCTCCCTAGCTGTGGCAGCTGTACTTCCCTTCGCGTGATCAAGGGATCTGTGGCTTTCCATTGAGGCTTTCCCAGGAGGCTTTCCCACGAGGCTTTCACGAGGCCCTCGAGGCTTTCCCACAGGGCTGTCCCACGTACCACCATGGTGTGAGTTGATCCTCGGCTTGAAAGTCGAGGCAGTGCAGGGAAAACAGGTTTCCTGGAATTGACTGAGACATCTGGGGGACTCTGGGAATGGTGGCATGACAGGGAGTTCCTCTCGCCTTTCCTGTGGAGAGTGACTCCCGAGAATTCTTTCGTTATCACGCTGGGAAAGGATCCCTCCTCTCGAGCTAGAGACGGAAACGGGGCTCCTCTGGATGTGGGCGGGACTCTCGTGCTCCTCTCGAGTGGAGACGGGTATGTGGGGAACTTCTTGAGTTGCAGCAAGGGTGTGAAGGACTCTTTGGAAATTCCAGAGCTTAAGTGTGATTAGCCTCGAGACGCCCAGCGGAAATCGGCCCATCTCTCCTGGAAGGGACAACCACCTGGATTTTCTCAAGTTGCGGCAGGTGCTCTCGACTATGACGGGGACCTCAGGGACCGCTCTGTTGGCCTGAGGAAAGCCAGTACCCATGCGAGTTGCACGGGGCCTCTCGGATTCCTCTCCCGTTGATGCTGGGGCCTAAGACCTTGTGTGGAGTAATCCAGAAGCTGAGGATTCCTCACCATTGCTGACATGGATCTTGGGGTACTTCTGGAGTCTCCCCAGGGAGTCAGTCCTCGTCTTGAGTGGGGCATGCACGTGCGCTTTCCTTCCGAGCTGTAACAGCAGTGTCACGCTTCCCTTCAGGTCGATCAAGGGATTTGTGTCTTTCCCTCGAGGCTTCCCACGAGGCTTTCCCACGAGGCTTTCCCACAGGGCTGTCCCACGTGCCACCATGGTGTGAGTCGATCCCGGCTTGAAAGTCGAGGCAGTGCAGGGAAAACAGGTTTCCCTGGAATGGACTGAGACATCTGGGGGACTCTGGGAATGGTGGCACGACCCTGGATTTCCTCTCGCCTTTCCTGTGGAGAGTGCCTCCCCTTGAGATGCGACGGGAACGCGGGAATTCTTTCCCGACCACGCAGGGAAAGGATCCCTCCTCTCGAGCTAGGCGGCTCAAACGGGGCTCCTCTGGATGTGGCGGGACTCTCGTGCTTCCTCCAGTGGAGACGGGTATGTCGGGGAACTTCTTGAGTTGCAGCAAGGGTGTGAAGGACCCTTTGGAAGTTCCAGAGGTTAGGTGTGATTAGCCTCGAAACGCCTCAGCGGAAATGGGCCTCATCTCGCCTGGAGGGGAGAACCTCCTGGATTTTCTCAAGTGTGGCAGGTGCTCTCGACTTACGACGGGGACCTAAGGGACCCGCTCTGGTGGCCTCAGGAAAGGCCAGTCCCCATGCGAGTTGCTCGGGGTCTCGGGATTCCTCTCCCGTCGATGCCGGTGCCTAAGACCTTGTGTGGAGTCGGTGCTGGAACCTGAGGATTCCTGCTCCAGTGCCGACATGGATCTTGGGGTTCTTCTGGAGTCTCCCCAGGGGAGTCAGTCCTCGTCTCGAGTGGGGGCATGCAACTACGCTTTCCTCCCGAGCTGTAGCAGCAGTGTCGCTCTTCCCTTCGAGTGGATCAGGGGATCTGTGGCTTTCGCTCGAGGCTTTCCCACGAGGCTTTCCCACGAGGCTTTCCCACAGGGCTAGTTCCCACGTGCCACCGTGGTGTGAGTCGATATCCTCGGCTTGAAAGTCGAGGCAGTGCCAGGGAAAACAGGTTTCCCTGGAATGGACTGAGACATCTGGGGGACTCTGGGAATGGTGGCACGACCCTGGATTTTCTCTCGCCTTTCCTGTGGAGAGTCGCCTCCTCTTGAGATGCGACTGGAACGCCGGGAATTCTTTCCCTGACCACGCAGGGAAAGGATCCCTCCTCTCGAGCTAGGAGGGCAAACGGGGCTCCTCTGGATGTGGGCGGGCACTCTCGTGCTTCCTCTCGAGTGGAGACGGGTATGTCGGGGAACTTCTTGAGTTGCAGCAAGGGTGTGAAGGACCCTTTGGAAGTTCCAGATGTTAGATGTGATTAGCCTCTGATGACGCCATTCAGCGGAAATGGGCCTCATCTCGCCTGGAGGGGAGAATCCTCCTGGATTTTCTCGAGTTACGGCAGGTGCTCTCGACTTACGACGGGGACCTCAGGGGACCCGCTCTGGTGGCCTCAGGAAAAGCCCAGTCCCCATGGAGTTGCTCAGGGGCCTCTCGGGATTCCTCTCCCGTCGATGCCTGAGCATAAGACCTTGAGAGGAGTTGGTGCCGGAACCTGAGGATTCCTCTCCAGTGCTGAACATGGATCTTGGGGGTACTTCTGGAGTCTCCCCAGGGGAGTCAGTCCTTCGTCTCGGGTGGGGGCATGCACAGTGGCGTTTTCCTTCCCGAGCTGCTAGCTGCAGTGTCGCGCTTCCCTTCGCGTGGATCAAGGGATCTGTGGCTTTCCCTCGAGGCCTTTCCCCACGAGGCTTTCCCACAGGGCAGTCCCACGTGCCACCTTGGTGTGAGTCGATCCTCGGCTTGAAAGTCGAGGCAATGCAGGGAAAACAGGTTTCCCTGGAATGGACTGAGACATCTGGGGGACTCTGGAATGGTGGCACGACCCTGGATTTCCTCTTGCCTTTCCTGTGGAGAGTGCCTCCTCTTGAGATGCGACGGGAACGCCGGGGAATTCTTTCCCGACCCACGCAGGGAAAGGATCTCTCCCTCTCGAGCTTAGGAGGGCGGAAACGGTGGCTCCTTTGGATGTGGGCGGGACTCTCGTGCTTCCTCTCGAGTGGAGACGGGTATGTCGGGGCAACTTCTTGAGTTGCAGCAAGGTTGTGAAGGACCCTTTGGAAGTTGCAGAGGTTAGGTCTGATTAGCCTGAAGACGCCTCAGCGCAAAATGCGCCTCATCTCGCCTGGAGGGGAGAACCTCCTGGATTTTCTCGAGTTGCGGCAGGTGCTCTCGACTTACGACGGGGACCTCAGAGGTCCCGCTCTGGTGGCCTCAGGAAAGGCCAGTCCCCATGCGAGTTGCTCGCGGGACCTCTCGGGATTCCACTCCCGTCGATGCTGGGTCCTAAGACCTTGTGTGGAGTCAGTGCCCGAACCTGAGTATTCCTCTCCAGTGCCGGCATGGATCTTGGGGTACTTCTAGAGTCTCCCCAGGGAAGTCAGTCCTCGACTCGAGTGGTGGCAGTCACGGGCGATTTCCTCCCGAGCTGTATCAGCAGTGTCATGCTACCCTTCGCGTGGATCAAGGGATCTGTGACGCTTCGCTACGAGGCTTTCCCATGGAGGCTTTTCCAACGAGGCTTTCCCACAGGGCTGTCCCACGTGCCACCGTGGTGTGAGTCGATCCCAGGGCTTGAAAGTCGAGGCAGTGCAGGGAAAACAGGTTTCCCTGGAATAGACTGAGACATCTGGGGGACTGTGGAATGGTGGCACGAGCCCTGGAGTTCCTCTCGCCTTTCCTGTGGAGAGCGCCTCCTCTTGAGATGCGATGGGGAACGCCGGGAATTCTTTCCCGAGCACGCAGTGAAAGTATACCTCCTCTGGAGCTATGAGATGGAAACGGGGGCTCCTCTGGATGTGGGCGGGACTCTCGTGCTTCCTCTCGAGTGGAGACGGGTATGTCGGGGAACTTCTTAAGTTGCAGCAAAAGGTGTTTGAGGACCCTTTGGGAGTTCCAGAGGTTAGGTGTGATTAGCCTCGTGACGCATTAGCGGAAATAGGCCTCATCTCGCCTGGAGGGGAGAACCTCCAGGATTTTCTCGAGGTTACGGCAGGTGCTCTCGACTTACAACGGGGACTTCAGGGACCCGCTCTGGTTGGCCTAAGGGAAAGGCCAGTCACCATGCGAAGTTGCACGGGGGCCTCTCGGGATTCCTCTCCCATCGATGCCGGAGCCATAAGACCTTGTGTGGAGTCGGTGCTGGAACCTGAGGATTCCTCTCCAGTGCTGACATGGATCTTGGGTGTACTTCTGGAGTCTTCCCAGGGGAGTCAGTCCTCGTCCCGAGTGGGGTCATGCACGTGCCCTTTCCTCCCGAGCTGTACCAGCAGTGTTACGCTTCCCTTCGCGAGGATCAAGGGATCTGTGGCTTTCCCTCGAGGCTTTCCCACGAGGCTTTTCAGGAGGCTTTCCCACAGGGCTGTCCCACGTGCCACCGTGGTGTGAGTGGATCCTCGGCTTGAAAGTCGAGGCAGTGCAGGGAAAACAGGTTTCCCTAGGAATGAACTGAGAAATCTGGGGTCTCTGGGAATGGTGGCACGACCCCGGAGTTTCCTCTCGCCTTTCCTGTGGAGAGCGACCTCTTCTTGAGATGCGACGGGAACGCCGGGAAATTCTTTCCCCCCCACGCAGGGAAAGGACTCCTCCTTTCGAGCTAGGGAGACGGAAATGGGGCTCCTCTGGTTGTGAGCGGGACTCTCGTGCTTCCTCTCGAATGGAGACGGGTATGTCGGGGAACTTCTTGAGTTGCAGCAAGGGTGTGAGGGACCCTTTGGAAGTTCCAAATGTTAGATGTGATTAGCCTCAAGACGCCTCAGCGGAAATGGGCCTCATCTCGCCTGGAGGGAGAACCTCCTGGATTTTCTCGAGTTGCGACAGGTGCTCTCGTCTTACGTCGGGGATCTCAGGACCGCTCTGGTGGCCTCAGGAAAGGCCAGTCCCCATGCAAGGCTCGGGGGACTCTCGGGATTCCTTTCCCGTCGATGCCGGGGCCCAAGACCTTGTGTGGAGTCGGTGCCAGAACCTGAGCATTCCTCTCCAGTGCTGACATGGATCTTGGGGTACTTCGGGAGTCTCCCAAGGGAGTCAGTCCTCATTCGAGTGGGGGCATTGAAGAGCGCTTTCCTCCCGAGCTTTAGCAGCAGTGTCATTCTTCCCGTCGAGTGGATCAAGGGATCAGTGGCTTTCCCTCGAGGCTTGCCCATGAGGCTTTCTCAGGAGGCTTTCTCACAGGGCTGTCCCACGTGCCACCGTGCTGTGAGTCGATCCTCAGCTTGTAAGCCGAGGCAGTGCAGGGAAAACAGGTTTCCCTGGAATGGACTGAGATATCTGGGGTACTCTGGGAATGGTGGCACGACCCTGGATTTCCTCTCACCTTTCCTGTGGAGAGCGCCTCCTCTTGAGTTGTGAAGGGAAGACCGGGAATTCTTTCCCGACGACGCAGGGAAAGGATACCTCCTCTCTAGCTGTGAGGCGGAAACGGGGCTCCTCTGGATGTGGGCGGGACTCTCGTGCTTCCTCTCGAGTGGAGACGGGTATGTCGGGGAACTTCTTGAGTTGCAGCAAGGGTGTGAAGAACCCTTTGGAAATTCCAGAGGTTTAGGTGTAATTAGGCTCGAGTAGCCTCAGGGGAAATGGGCCTCATCTCGCCTGGAGGGGAGAACCTCCTGGATTTTTTCGAGTTGTGACAGGTGATCTCGACTTAAGACGGGGACCTGAGGGACCCGCTCTGGTGGCCTCAGGAAAGGCCATTCCCCATGCGAGTTGCTCGGGGGCCTTTCGGGATTCCTCTCCCGTCGATGCCGTGGCCTAAGACCTTGTGTGGAGTCGGTGCCGGAACCTGAGGATTCCTCTCCAATGCTAACATGGATCTTGGCGTCCTTAAAGGCGAGATGAGGCCCATTTGCGCTGAGGCGTCTCGAGGCTAATCACACCTAACCTCTGGAATTTCCAAAGGGTCCTTCACACCCTTGCTGCAACTCAAGAAGTTCTCCGACATACCCATCTCCACTCGAGAGTATCAACATCTTCCGCCCACTTTCAGAGGAGCACCGTTTCCACCTCATAGCTCGAGAGGAGGGATCCTTTCCCTGCGTGGTCTTGAAAGCATTCCCGGCGTTCCAGTAGCATCTCAAGAGGAGGCCCTCTCCACTGGAAAGGCGAGAGAAACTCCAGGGTCGTTCTGCCATTCCCAGAGTCCCCCAGATGTCTCTGTCAATTCCAGGAAACCTGTTTTCCCGGCACTGCCTCGACTTTCAAGCCGAGGATCGACTCACACCACGGTGGCACGTGGGACAGCCCTGAGGAAAATCCTCGTGGGAAAGCCTCGAGGGAAAGCCACAGATCCCTTGATCCACGCGACGGGAAGTGTGACACTACTGCTACAGTTCGTGAGGAAATCTCACGTGCATGCACCCACACGAGATGAGCACTGACTCCCCAGGGGAGACTCCAGAAATACGCCAAGACCCATGTCAGCACTGGGGAGGAATCCTCAGGTTCCGGCCCCGACTCCACACAAGGTCTTAGGCCCCAACATCGACGGGAGAGGAATCCCGAAAGGCCCCTTGGCAACTCCCATGGGCACTGGCCTTTCCTGAGGCCACCAGAGCGGGTCCCTGAGGTCCCCGTCTTAACTCGAGAGACCCTGCCCAACTCTAGAAAATCCAGGAGGTTCTCCCCTCCAGGCGAGATGAGGCCATTTCCTCTGAGGCGTCTGGAGGCTCATCACACCTAAACTCTGGAAATTCAAAAGGGTCCTTGCTGCAACTCAAGAAGTTCCCCGACATACCCGTCTCCACTAGAGAGGAAGCACGAGGGTCCCGCCCACATCCAGAGGAACCCCGTTTCCGCCTGGCAGCTTGAGATGAGGGATGCTATCCTGCTTAGTCAGGAAAGATTTTTCGACGTTCCCGTGGCATCTCAAGAGTAAGGGCTCTCAATAGGAAAGGCGAGAGGAACTCCAGGGTCGTGCCACCATTCCAAGAGTCCCCCAGATGTGTCAGTCCATTTCAGAGGAACCTGTTTTCCCTGCACTGCCTCGACTTTCACGCCTAGTATCGACTCACACCATGGTGGCACGTGGGACAGCCCTGTGGGAAAGCCTCGTGGGAAAGCCTCTAGGGAAAGCCACAGATCCCTTGATCCCCGCGACGGGAAGCGTGACACACCTGCTACACTGTCCCTGAGGTCACGGTCGTATGTTGAGAGCACCTGCCGCAACTCGAGAAAATCCAGTAGGTTCTCTGCTTCAGTCGAGATGAGGCCCATTTTCTCTGCGGCGTCTCGAGAGTAATCACGCCTAAACTCTGGAACTTCCAAAGGGTCCTACACACCCTTGCTACAACTCAAGAAGTTCCCCGACATACCCGTCTCCACTCCAGAGGGAGCACGAGGGTCCGGCCACCTCCAGAGGAGCTCCGTTTCCTCCTCCAAGCTCGAGATGAGGGATCCTTCTCTGCTTCCTCGGGAAAGAATTTCCGACGTTTCTGACGCATCTCAAGAGGAGGCGCGCTGCACAGGAAAGGCGAGAGGAACTCATGGGTCGTGCCACCATTCCAAGAGTCCCCCAGATGTCTCAGTCCATTCCAGAGGATCCTGTTTTCCCTGCACTGCTTCGACTTGCACGGCGAGGATCGCGGTGGCAGAGGCGAGGATCGCGTGGTACGTGGAGAAGCCTCGTGGGAAAGCCTCGTCTGAAAGCCTCGAGGAAAGCCACAGATCCCTTGATCCACGCGATGGGAAGCGTGACACTGCTGCTACAGCACGGGAGGAAAGCGCACGTGCATGCCCCCACTCGAGACGAGGACTGACTCCCCTGGGGAGACTCCAGAAGCACCTCAAGATGCATGTCAGCCCTGGAGAGGAATCTTCAGGTTCCGGCCCCGACTCCACACAAGGTCTTAGGCCCTGGCATCGACGGGAGAGGAACAGCGACAGGCCCTCTAGCAACTCGCATGGGGACTGGCCTTTACTGAGGTCACCAGAGCGGGTCCATGAGGTCCCCGTCGTAAGTCGAGAGCACCTGCCGCAACTCGGTAAAATCCAGGAGGTTCTCCCCTCCAGGCGAGATGAGGCCCGTTTCCACTGAGGTGTCTCGAGGCTAATCACACGTGACCTCTGGAACTTCCAAAGAGTCTTTCACAGCCATGCTGCAACTCAAGAAGTTCCCCGACATACCCGTCTCCACTCAAGAGGAAGCACGAGGGTCCCGGCCACATCCAGAGGAGCTCCGTTTCCGGCTCGTAGCTCGAGAGGACGGATCCTTTCCCTGCTTGGTCGGGAAAGAATTCCCGGTATTCCCATCGCATCTCAAGAGGAGGCGCACTCCAAAGGAAAGGGGAGAGGAACTGCAGGGTCGTGCCACCATTCCAAGACTCCCCCAGATATCTCAGTCCGTTCCACAGGAACCTGTTTTCCCTGCACTGCCTCGGCTTTCACGCCGAGGATCGACTCACACCACCGGGACACGTGGGACAGCGCTGTGGGAAAGCCTCGTGGGAAAGACTCGAGGGAAAGCCACAGATCCCTTGGTCCACGCAAGGGGAAGCGTGACACTGCTGCTACAGCTCGGGAGGAAAGCGCACGTGCATGCCCCCACTCGAGACGAGGACTGACTCCCCTGGGGAGACTCAGGAAGTACCCCAAGATCCATGTCAGCACTGGAGAGGAATCCTCAGGTTCCGGCACCGACTTCACTCAAGGTCTTATGCCGGGGTCCAGCCCCGGTGGATCCAGGGAATTCGAAGGGTGGACGGCATTGGCGTGGAAAGACTTGTTTTTTATTAATGTAAGATTAGATTAGGAAACTATAGTATAGTAAGAAGATTAAGTGGAGTAAGAGGGCTGGATAGCTTGGTTTACGCGGACGGCCAATAAAATTCCAGACAAGGAATTTGCACCACCTACGTTGGGCCACCGGCGCCCGCTTGAATATCTAAGGGTGCCTCGCCTTAAGCTCCCTTTCGTGCGGGTCTTAACAGCCAGGGCAAGTAAGTAGACCTGGCGAGCCTCCGCACTCCAGGTGGAGATTCAGCCTGAAGTTAAAGTAAAGAGCAGAGAGAAGGAAAGGTAGAGAAGAAGAAAGAGAGAGAAAGACACGGGGGGAGCCAGAGTCCCAAGAAACCAGGCTGAGAGACTAGTTCGAGAATCTGGTCCGAGAAATTGGCCCCCGGCCCCTGGCCTCCTCCTTTATTGTTCAGAAGGTCTTTTATACTTTTGATAAAACATGGAGATCAATGGATAACACAAAATTATGTAGTGTTCGCAATCCAGATTCTTTCTGTATATCATTTTGTATACAAAAGGTCTCAGGTGATTTACATTATCTTCTGGCCAAGAGGCTTGTTAACACTTTTTGGCTCTCTTCCTTAATGAATGTTAATTTTGTTTCCCCTGAAGTGTTTTTCTTTAATCTGCATCTCCTTAAAGCATTAAAGTTACATCTCTATAGAACAAAGGTGCAGTGGGTTATAACAAAGAAGGTACTTAACTCAAAGTTCTAATGTTGCTAATACCAGGTCTACTACTTGTTTTTCTATATACCAACTATATCTAAAAATAAAGGATATGAAAATTTGGCAGCAAGCATTGACCCAAAAAATGAAACTTTTAATCAGTCCTATTCTAAAGATTTTGACTCCTCTGAAGCTCCTGCATTCCTAGGATGTTTT
The DNA here is from genome assembly GCF_001704415.2 of Capra hircus. Classification (NCBI taxonomy): domain Eukaryota; kingdom Metazoa; phylum Chordata; class Mammalia; order Artiodactyla; family Bovidae; genus Capra; species Capra hircus. The sequence goes on from NW_017212395.1 coordinate 10,712, forward strand.
AAGCTTCCTGTGCCTCCTGCGGTCAGGAGGCCTCAAACAATCACAAGCGCAGCTGTACGAGTCCTACAGGCAGGCTAGAAAGCCATCAGAGGGTTTTTGGATTGAAACACTCTTTCAAATGCAGAAGACTAATGCCCTGAATTGACTTTTTCCAGAAAAGGTCAGAAGAGTGAAAAAGCAGAGCACAAAAACCGGCAGATTTTTGTTGGGGTACATGCTTAAAAATTTCCAGAGGGGTCCCTGAAGTCTGAGCACGCCTTGCGTATGTCAGCTTCCTTCCTCATAACCTTGTCACGGGCGGGCTTCCTCACACTGGCTCCCGCAGTCTTAGGCCCCGGCATCGACGGGAGAGGAATCCCGAGAGGCCCCCGAGCAACTCGTAAGGGGAATGGCCTTTCCTGAGGCCACCAGAGCGGGTCCCTGAGGTCCTCGTCTTAAGTCGAGAGCACCTGCCGCAACTCGAGAAAATCCAGGAGGTTCTCCCCACCAGGCGAGATGAGGCCCATTTCCGCTGAGGCGTCTCGAGGCTAATCACACCTAACCTCTGGAACTTCCAAAGGGTCCTTCACACCCTTGCTGCAACTCAAGAAGTTCCCCGACATACCCGTCTCCACTCGAGAGGAAGCACGAGAGTCTCGCTCACATCCAGAGGAGCCCCATTTCCGCCTCCTAACTCGAGAGGAGGGATCCTTTCCCTGCATGGTCGGGAAAGAATTCCCGGCGTTCCCGTCGCATCTCAAGTGGAGGCGCTCTCCACAGGAAGGGCGAGAGTAACTCCAGGGTCGTGCCACCATTCCCAGAGTCCCCCAGATATCTCAGTCCATTCCAGGGATACCTGTTTTCCTGCACTGCCTCGACTTTCAAGCCGAGGATCGACTCACACCACGGTGGAACGTGGGACAGCCCTGTGGGAAAGCCTCGTGGGAAAGCCTCATGGGAAAGCCTCGAGGGAAAGCCACAGATCCCTTGATCCACGCGAAGGGAAGCGTGACACTGCTGCTGCAGCTCGGGAGGAAAGCACACGTGCATGCCCCCACTAGAGACGAGGACTGACTCCCCTGGGGAGACTCCAGAAGTACCCTAAGATCCATGTCAGCAGTGGAGAGGAATCCTCAGGTACCGGCACCGACTCCACACAAGGTATTAGGCCCCGGCATCGATGGAAGAGAAATCCCGAGAGGCCCCCGAGCAACTCGCATGGGGACTGGCCTTTCGTGAGGCCACCAGAGCGGGTCCCTGAGGTCCACGTCATAAGTCGAGAGCACCTGCCGCAACTCGAGAAAATCCAGGAGGTTCTCCCCTCCAGACGAGATGAGGCCCATTTCCGCAGAGGCGACTCGAGGCTAATCACACATAACCTCTGGACCTTCCAAAGGGTCCTTTCACACCCTTGCTGCAACTCAAGAAGTTCCCCGATATACCCGTCTCCACTCGAGAGCAAGCACGAGAGTCCCGCCCACATCCAGAGGAGCCCTGTTTCCGCATCCTAGCCCGACAGGAGGGATCCTTTCCCTGCGTGTTCGGAAAAGAATTCCCGGCGTTCCCGTCACATCTCAAGAGGGGGCGCTCTCCACAGGAAAGACGAGAGGAACTCCAGGGTCGTGTCACCATTCCTAGAGCCCCCAGATGTCTCAGTCCATTCCAGGGAAGCCTGTTTCCCCGGCACAGCCTCGACTTTCAAACTGAGGATCGACTGACACCACGGTGGCATGTGGGACATCACTGTGGGAAAGCCTCGTGGGAAAGCCTGGTGGGAAAGTGTCGTGGGAAAGCGTCGTGGGAAAGCCTCGAGGGAAAGCCACGGATCCTTGATCCTTAGCGAAGGGAAGCTCAACACTGCTGCTACAGCTCGGAGGAAAGCGCACGTGCATGCACCGACTCGAGATGAGGACTGACTCCCATGGGCAGACTCCAGAAGTACCCCAAGATACATGTCAGCACTGGAGAGGAATCCTCAGGTTTTGGCACAGACTACACACAAGATCTTAGGTCTCGGCATCGACGGGAGAGGAATCCCGAGAGGCCCATGAGCAACTCGCATGGGGACTTCCCTTTCTTGAGGCCACAAGAGCGGGTCCCTGATGTTCCCGTCGTAAGTCGAGACAATCTGCTGCAACTCGAGAAAATCCAGGAGGTTTTCCCCTCCAGGCGAGATGAGGCCCTTTTCCGCTGAGGCGTCTCGAGGCTAATCACACCTAACCTCTGGAACTTCCAAACGGTTATTCAAACCCGTGCTGCAACTCAAGAAGTTCACCGACATACCCGTCTCCACTTGAGAGGAAGCACGAGAGTCCCGCTCACATCCAGAGGAGCCCCGTTTCCGCCTCCAAGCTCGAGAGGAGGGATCCTTTCCCTGCGTGGTCGGGAAAGAATTCCCGGGGTTCCCATAGCATTTCAAGAGGAGGCGCTCTCCACAGGAAAGGCGAGAGGAACTCCAGGGTCGTGCCACCATTCCGAGAGTCCGCCAGATGTCTCAGTCTATTCCAGGGAAAACTGTTTTCCCTGCACTGCCTCCACTTTCAAGCCGAGGATCGACTCACACCACAGTGGCACGTGGGACAGCCCTGTGGGAAAGCATCGTGGGAAAGCCTTATGGGAAAGCCTCGTGAGGAAGCCTCGAGGGAAAGCCACTGATCCCTTGATCCACGCGACGGGAGCATGACACTGCTGCTACACCTCGGGAGGAAAGCGCAGGTGCATGCCCCCACTCGAGATGAGGACTGACTCCACTGGGGAGACTCCAGAAGTACCCCAAGATCCATGTCAGCACTGGAGAGGAAACCTCAGGTTCTGGCACCAACTCCACACAAGGTCTTAGGCCCCAGCATCGACGGGAGAGGAATCCCGAGAGGCCCCGAGCAACTCGAATGGGGACTGGCGTTTCCTGAGGCCCCCAGAGCGGGTCCCTGAGATCCCCGTCGTAAGTCGAGAGCACCTGCCCTAACTCGAGAAAATCCAGGAGGTTCTCCCCTCCAGGCGAGATGAGGCCCATTTCTGCTGATGCGTCTCCAGGCTAATCACATCTAATCTCTGGAACTTCCAAACGGTGCTTCACACCCTGGCTGCAACTCAAGAAGTTCCCCGACATACCGTCTGCACTCGATAGGAAGCACGAGAGTCCCGCCCACATCCAGAGGAGCCCCGTTTCTGCCTACTAGCTCGAGAGGAGGGATCATTTCTCTGCGTCATCGGGAAAGAAATCCCGGCGTTCCCGTCGCATCTCTAGAGGAGGCGCTCTCCACAGGAAAGGCGAGAGGAACTCCAGGGTCGTGCCACCTTTCCCAGCGTCCCCCAGATGTCTCAGTCCATTCCAGGGAAACCTGTTTTCCCTGCACTGCCTCGACTTTCAAGCCGAGGATCGACTCACACCACGGTGGCACGTGGGACAGCCCTGTGGGAAAGCCTCGTGGGGAAGCCTCGAGGGAAAGCCTAGTGGGAAAGCCTCGAGGGAAAGCCCCTGATCCCTTGGTCCACGAGTAGGGAAGCGTGACACTGCTGCTACTGCTCGGGAGGTAAGCGCACGTGCATTCGCCGATTCGAGACGAGGACTGATTCACCTGGGAGAGACTCCAGAAGTACCCCAACATCCATGTCAGCACTGGAGAGGAATCCTCAGGTTCCTGGCACCGACTGCACACAAGGTCTTAGGCCCCTGGCATCGACGGAAGAGGAATCCCGAGAGGCCCCCGAGCAACTCGCCATGGGACTGGCCTTTCCTGAGTCCACCAGAGCGGGTCCCTGAAGGTCCCCGTCGTAAGTCGAGAGCACCTGCCGCAACTCGGAGAAAATCCAGGAGGTTCTCCCCTCCAGGTCGAGATGAGGCCCATTTCCGCTGAGGCGTCTCGAGGATAATCACACCTAACCTCCTGGAACTTCCAAAGGGTCCTTCACACCCTTGCTGCAACTCAAGAAGTTCCTCGACATACCCGTCTCCACTCGAGAGGAAGCACGAGCAGTCCCGCCCACATCCAGAGGAGCCCCGCATTTCGCCTCTGAGCTCGAGAGGAGGGATCCTTTCCCTGCTGTGTTCGGGAAAGAATATCCTGGCGTTCCTGGCAGCATCTGCAAGAGCAGGCTGCTCTCCACAAGGAAAAGGCGAGAGGAACTCCAGGGTCATGCCACCATTTCCCAGAGTCCCCCAGATGTCTCAGTCCATTCCAGGGAAACCTGTTTTCCCTGCACTGCCTCGACTTTCAAGCCGAGGATCGACTCACACCACGGTGGCACGTGGGACAGCCTGTGGGAAAAGCCTCCGTGGGAAAGCCTCGGAGGGAAAGCCACAGATCCCTTGATCCACGCGAAGGGAAGCGTGACACTGGCTGCTAGAGCTCGGGAGGAATGCGCACGTGCATTCCCCCAGTCGAGAGGAGGACTGACTCCCCTGGGGAGTACTCCAGAAGTACCCAGGAAACCATGTCAGCACTGGAGAGGAATCCTCAGGTTTCGCGGCACCGTCTCCACACAAGGTCTTAGGTCCTGGCATCGACGGGAGAGGTTATCCTGAGAGGCCCCCGAGCAACTCGCAAGGGGACTGGCCTTTCCTGAGGCCACCAGAGCGGGTCCCTGAGGTCCCCGTCGTAAGTCGAGAGCACCTGCCGCAACTCGAGAAAATCCATGAGGTTCTCCCCTCCAGGCGAGATGATGGCCCATTTCCTCTGAGGCTTCTCGAGGGAAAATCACACCTAACCTCTGGGAACTTACAAAGGGTCCTTCAAACTCTTGCTGCAACTCAAGAAGTTCCCCGACATACCCGTCTCCACTCCGAGAGGAAGCACGAGAGTTCCGCCCACAGTTCCAGAGGAGCCCCGTTTCCGCCTCCTAGCTCGAGAGGAGGGATCCTTTCCCTGCGTGGTGGGGAAAGAATTCCCGGCGTTCCGTCGCTTTCTCAAGAGGAGGCGCTCTCCACAGGAAAGGCGAGAGGAACTCCAGAGTCGTGCCACCATTCCCAGAAGTCCCCCAGATGTCTCAGTCCATTCCAGGGAAACCTGTTTTCCCTGCACTGCCTCGACTTTCAAGCCGAGGATCGACTCACACCACGGTGGCACGTGGGACAGCCCTGTGGGAAAGCCTCGTGGGAAAGCCTCGGGAAAGCCACAGATCCCTTGATCCACGCGAAGGAAAGCGTGACACTGCTGCTACAGCTCGGGAGGAAGCGCACGTGCATGCCCCCACTCGAGACGAGGACTGACTCCCCTGGGAGACTCCAGAAGTACCCCAAGATCCATGTCAGCACTGGAGAGGAATCCTCAGGTTCCGGCACCGACTCCACACAAGGTCTTAGGCCCTGGCATCGACGGGAGAGGAATCCCGAGAGGCCCCGAGCAACTCGCATGGGGACTGGCCTTTCCTGAGCCACCAGAGCGGGTCCCTGAGGTCCCCGTCGTAAGTCGAGAGCACCTGCCGCAACTCGAGAAAATCCAGGAGGTTCTCCCCTCCAGGCGAGATGAGGCCCATTTCCGCTGAGGCGTCTCGAGGATAATCACACCTAACCTCTGGAACTTCCAAAGGGTCCTTCACACCCTTGCTGCAACTCAAGAAGTTCCCCGACATACCCGTCTCCACTCGAGAGAAAGCACGAGAGTCCGCCCACATCCAGAGGAGCCCCGTTTCCGCCTCCTAGCTCGAGAGGAGGGATCCTTTCCCTGCGTGGTCGGGAAAGAATTCCCGCGTTCCCGTCGCATCTCAAGAGGAGGCGCTCTCCACAGGAAAGGCGAGAGGAACTCCAGGGTCGTGCCACCATTCCCAGAGTCCCCCAGATGTCTCAGTCCATTCCAGGGAAACCTGTTTTCCCTGCACTGCCTCGACTTTCAAGCCGAGGATCGACTCACACCACGGTGGCACGTGGGACAGCCCTGTGGGAAAGCCTCGTGGGAAAGCCTCGAGGGAGGAAAGCCACAGATCCCTTGATCCACAAAAGGGAAGCGTGACACTGCTGCTACAGCTCGGGAGGAAA
>NW_017212396.1:0-16663 GCF_001704415.2 Capra hircus
TACTTTACTAGCATGTGAAATGAGTGCACTTGTGAGGTAGTTTGAGCATTCTTTGGCATTGCCCTTCTTTGGGATTGGAATGAAAACTGACCTTTTCCAATCCTGTGGCCACTGCTGTGTTTTCCAAATTTGCTGACATATTGAGTGCAACACTTTCACAGCATCATATTTTAGCATTTGAAATAGCTCAGCTGGAATTCCGTCACCTCCACTAGCTTTGTTCATAGTGATGCTTTCTAAGGCCCACTAGACTTCACATTCCAGGATGTCTGGCTCTAGGTGAGTGTGAGTGATCACACCATCGTGATTATCTGGGTCATGAAGATCTTTTTTGTTCAGCTCTTCTGTATATTCTTGCCACCTCTTCTTAATATCTTCTGCTTCTGTTAGGTCCATACCATTTTTGTCCTTTATTGAGCCCATCTTTGCATGAAATGTTCCCTTGGTATTTCTAGCTTTCCGGAAGAGCTCTCTAGTTTTTTCCTATTCTATTGTTTCCCTCCATTTATTTGCATTAACCACTTCAGTATTCTTGCCTTGAGAACCCCATGAACAGTATGAAAAGACAAAGATAGGACACTTAAAAATGAACTCCCCAGGTCGGTAGGCACCCAATATGCTACTGGAGATTAGTGGAGAAATAACTTCAGAAAGAATGAAGGGATGGAGCCAAAGCAAAAAAAAAAAACAAAAAAACAAAAAACAAACAAACACCCAGCTGTGGATGGGACTGGTGATAGAAGCAAGGTCCGATGCTGTAAAGAGCAATATTGCATGGAACCAAGAATGTTATGTCCATGAATCAAAGCAAATTGGAAGTGGTCAAACATGAGATGGTAAGAGTAAACGTTGACATTCTAGGAATCAGCAAACTAAGATGAACTGGAATGGGTGAATTTAACTCAGATGACCATTATATCTACTACTATGGGCAGGAAGCCATTAGAAGAAATGGAGTAGCCATCATAGATGCAATCTCAAAAATGACAGAACGACCTCTGTTCATTTCCAAGGCAAACCATTCAATATCATGGTAATCCAAGTCTATGCCCCGACCAGTAACACTGAAGAAGCTGAAGTTGGACGCTTCTATGAAGACCTACAAGACCTTCAGAACTAACGCCCAAGAAAGATGTCCTTTCCATTCTAGGGGACTGGAATGCAAAGGAGGAAGTCAGGAAACCCCTGGAGCAACAGGCAGATTCGGCCTTGGAATACAGAACGAAGCAGGGCAGAGGCTCATAGAGTTCTGCCAAGAAAACGCACTGGTCACAGCAAACACCCTCCTCCAACAACACAGGAGAAGACTCTACACATGGACATCACCAGATGGTCAACACTGAAATCAGACTGATTATATTCTCTGCAGCCAAAGATGGAGAAGCTCTATACAGTCAGCAAAAACAAAACAGGAGCTGACTGTGGCTCAGATCATGAACTCCTCATTACCAAATTCAGACTTAAATTGAAGAAAGTGGGGAAAACCAGTAGACCATTTAGGAATGACCTAAATCAGATCCCTTATGACTATACAGTGGAAGTGAGAAATGGAATGAAGGGACTAGGTCTGATAGAGTGCCTGATGAACTACGGACAGAGGTTCGTGACACTGTATGGGAGATAGGAATCAAGACCATCTCCAAGAAAAAGAAATGCAAAAAAGCAAAATAGCTGTCTGAGGAGGCCTTACAAATAGCTGTGAAAAGAAGAGAAATGAAAGGTAAAGAGAAAAGGAAAGATATACCCATTTGAATGCAGAGTTCCAGAGAATAGCAAGGAGAGATAAGAAAGCCTTCCTCAGCGATCAGTGCACAGAAAGAGAGGAACTGAAGGTTAACTGTACCTGAAACAACTAAGATGCCGCTGCTCAGACCACTGATGGCCACTTTGGAGATGACTGTCAGAGAGGACTGTGCTCTGTCTGTGCAAGCTGTCGCCCCCGCATGCTGGGGCGCGTGCCGGGGGTGGTGGCTCGCGTGTCATCTCTTGGACAAATGGCTGCCACACCCCCCTCCCAATGGCCAGATCTTGAAGTAGGGCAAGCTTTCCTTTCCACCAAACTGGCCTGTTTATTGGCGTTTGAGTGGTGAGCAGCCAGACCCCACATACTCTTTTGGTAACAATTTTTTCTTAGATGAAAGAAGGCAACAGGTAGATTTCATCCCCAGCACAAGGATAGTTGCAATTCTAGTGTCTTAGCTCTTATTTTAATGAAGATTACTGAGAGTATGTAACCAGCTTTATATTTACCCAAAAAGGTTTATTTCAAATGGTAAAATTCATTAAAAAATTAACTGCTCATTTAGTAAATCTATCATCAAATAGTGTTAAGAAAATACTACTAGTTCTTTAGTCAGTGCTGGCAAAATTTTCTAAAAGGCAAATAGTAAATATTTAAGATTTCACCACATGATCTGTGGTGCATATACTTATTTTTATTATTGTAGCAGAAAAACTGCCACAGATAAAAGATAAACCAAGGAGCATGGCTGTGAGTGAAAGATATTTTATTTATAGACACTGAGATCTGACTGCCATGTAATTCTTATGCCTCATGAAATAATGTTTTAAAATTTAAATTATGAAAACCCTTCCTAGCTTGCAGGCCCTTAGCACAGGCTGTAGTCAGAATTTGACCCTTGGGATGCAGGAAACCATGACAAGTTCTAGAGAGCAATAATGGAATTGACCCTTCTTAGACACCAACATTCAAAAACAAACTGTATTATACTAGACACATGACAGATATTGGGAAACTCAACACAAAAGCAAAACGGAACACAAACTATGAAGTGCTGCCCAAGGTGTGAAGGAGTCAGGCGCCGCCCAGGATGCCCGTCCTCCATACACGCACACTGCCTTCGTGTTGGTGCCCCGGCAACCAGCAGTGAGTGAGGCTGCTCTATCCACGCGCCCTCTGTCCCGCCACATGCAGGGCGCCCATCAGTTGCGAGCAGCATTACTAGTTGAGCGCAGTCCATCACCAGTCACCACTACCTACCGTGTCTCCTGGAGGGAGAGAAGCCACCTTTCCATCCTCACCCCTGTTGTAGAGCTGTTATTCCAGCTCCTCCCCATCGTGTGGTGGCTTCTTCAGGGTGCAGAGACCCATCCCAGAGCTAATCAGGGCTCGAGTCCTCAGAGGAATCCACACCATCCTTGCAACCTTTCAGGGAAGTGACCCTCCACCCATAGGAAGTGCAGCTTCAGATCCTGGGGTGTCAGCTGGGTAAGGGGGAGGCAAGCAGGGAAAAGGCCTAGTGCATAGATCAGCAAGGATGAAAGCTGCAGCCTTTGCTAACTGGTCTGATATTACAGAAAAATTTTTGTGCTAAATATGAATAGGAAATTATGTCTCAGTCTTAATTTGTATAGATAGTGTTCTTTTTAAAAATTTTCTATTTATTGTATTTTTTATTTCAACTTTCCAGTTTTTCTTGCCAACTTTTCTGCAGCAATGTTCACGCTATTACAGATTTGTAGATGCTATTTATTAGGAATGTCAGATTTCTGCCACATATATTATAAATAGCATTCTGAGTTGACAGTTATCTTTAAAGAAAGGTAATACCCAAGAATGTTCAAACTACTGCACAATTGCATTCATCTCACACACCAGCAAAGTAATGCTCAAAATTCTCCAAGCCAGGCTTCAACAGTACATGAACTGAGAACTACCAGATGTTAAAGCTGGATTTAGAAAAGGCAGAGGAACCAGAGATCTAATTGCCAGCATCTCTCTCAAAAAGCAACAGTTCCAGAAAAAAATCCACTTCTGCTTTATACACTACACCAAAGCTTTTGACTGTGTGGATCACAGCAAGCTGTGGAACATTCCTCAAGAGATGGGAATACCAGACCCTCTGACCTGCCTCCTGAGAAACTGTTGCAGCCTGGCAGAACAGAGGCCAGAACCTGCTCCAGGACTCGAGGGTGCACACCCTGCGCCCTCCTGACTGTCCTAGCAGGCGTGCAGACGGACATCCTTAGGGCGGAGTGTGCTCCCTGCTCCGCTTCACTGCCTGCCCGCTTCACTGCCTGCCCCTTCGTCCGTCTCCAGGGAGACAAAGCAAGATATTCCTGGTTAACAGCAGAGCCTGCGCTAATCAGACTCACCAGCATAGCTTTTCCCTGATCGTCTCATGTGACTTCTACCAATAAAAGCGTGGCTAAAAGGACCCATGTTGTCTTCCTGCCATGGAGAGCAGGAGGGCCCCCGACTCCCCGCTTGCCGAATTATGTGTGTTTGTCTTTTCATTATGCCCCCCCCCCGTTTCAGGTCTTTCTCACCCGATGTGCTGGACGTGGCAAGAAATCTGTGTGCAGCCTAAGAAGCAACAGTTAGAACCGGACATGGAACACGGACTGGTTGCAAATAGGAAAAGGAGTACGTCAAGGCTGTATATTGTCACCCTGCTTATTTAACTTCTATGCAGAGTACATCATGAGGAACGCTGGAGTGGAAGAAACACAAGGTGGAATCAAGATTGCCGGGAGAAATATCAATAACCTCAGATATGCAGATGACACCACCCTTATGGCAGAAAGCAAAGGACTAAAGAGCCTCTTGATGAAAGCGAAAGAGGAGAGTGAAAAAGCTGGCTTAGAGCCCAACATTCAAGAAACTAAGATCATGGCACCCGGTCCCATCACTTCATGGCAAATAGATGGGGAAGCAGTGCAAACAGTGACAAACGTTAGTTTCTTGGGCTCCGAAATCACCGCAGATGGTGACTGTGCAGCCATGAAATTAAGACACTTGCTCCTTGAAAGAAAAGCTATGACCAACCTAGACAGCTTATTAAAAGGCAGAGACATTATTTTGACAACGAATGTCCCTCTTGTCAAACCTGCTTTTTTTCCAGTATTCACGTATGGATGTGAGAGTTGGACCATAAAGAAGGCTGAGTGCCAAAGAATTGATGCTTTTGAACTGTGGTGTTGAAGAAGACTCTTGAGAGTTCCTTGGACTGCAAGGAGATCCAACCAGTATATCCAAAAGGAAATCAATCCTGAATATTCACTGGAAGGACTGATGCTGAAGTTGAAACTCCAGTACTTTGGCCACCTGATGTAAAGAGCTGACTCCTTGGAAAAGACCCTGATGCTGGAAAAGTTTGAAGACAGGAGGAGAAGGGGATGACAGAGGATGAGATGGTTGGATGGCATCACCTATTCGATAGACATGAGTTAGAGCAAGCCCCGGGAATTGGTGTTGGACAGGGAAGCCTGGCGTGCTGGGGTCCGTGGTGTCACAAAGAGTCGGACACGACTGAGGGACTGAACTGAACTGAATTAAACTGATTGCTGATCCTGTTCACAGCGCCAATTGTCTTTCTGTATCACACTGTTTGCACTGTTCGCTGAACCCATGGTGGACAAGGTGTGAGCTAAGACGCTTTAAGGAAACTCAAGGAGCCTTAGGAAGCGCAGACGTGTTTCTTCTTTCCTGGCTGGCGCGGCAGCCACAGCAGCAGACACAATGCATTCTCTTCTCTCGTGTTGACCCCGTGGACACAGCCTTGAGGCAGCAGTAATGCGTCTGCTTTTCAGGTGGCGCGCGTGTCCGCGCACTGCGCCAAGCAGCCCCGTGACCAAGCAAGCGCCTCCTGCTGTGCACGCACAGTGCTGTAACTGATCTCAGCCGTCACAGAGTCGCTATTTACAACCGTGGGTATGAGAGCCTGCACACGCCGTTGGCTAATTTGCTCTCTCCCACAACTTTTAAGTGTTTAACTGTGTTGTGTCATGAAACCCAGGAACCTTTCCACGGTGTGTGACATTCCAGGTGAGGCTGAGGTATCGTTTTCTTGCAGTTGCCATAACAATAGGACAGGCTGAGCGGAGGAAGACGGGAGGGAAACAATAGAGACTTCTGTCCCCACATCCCTGGAAGCGGGAAGCCCAGGCCCAATGTCTCGTCATGTGGTTCCTCCGAGGCCTCTCCCGGGCCACGCAGACCGCGGCGTCCTCAGTGTGTCTTCCCCTGGGCACACAGCCCTGGCGCTCCTGTTGGCCCACAAGTCTCTTCTCGCGAGTACACAGTTTGATTGATTAGGGGCCTCCTTAGTACCTTCATTTCAATTTGCTCCCTTTTAAAGCCCATCCGCAAGTCCAGTCATATTCTGCCAATGGGATTAGAGCATCACAGTTGAATCTGGGGACATGGTCAGTCAGAACAGCTCTGAAAGGTCTTCCCCATCTCAAGATCACATAAAAATTTATATTTTCTTTCGAAGTTTATGGTATCAAATCTTATAGTTTAACACCACTTGAGTTTATATCCTATATGGCATGACTTTTATTAAGAAATATATTATACACAGGTACACAGATAAAATTGTAGAGAAAAATATTCTCACTATGCACAATGAGAAATAAAAATTCTACTCCTCCGTGTATCTCAACTGTCTGGCGTTTCTTGCTTTGAGAAGAGACTCCCACATGCATATGCATTCCTAAGTGAGAGTCGGTTTCTCCTCTTCTTGTTCTTTGTATATAGAGTCATGCAGTGATTATCCTTCATCATGTGATTGTCGTTTTGTTTCCAATTTTGGTTGCTGAGATTTCTCCATGTTACTTCATGGAGCTTATTTATCTTTACTATGTAACAGTCTGCACTTTAGATATATCAGAATCAATCCAATATAGTTAACAAGTTGTTGCATGTTTCTGGCACTTTAATTCACAGAAACGATTCACGTGTGCCCCCTCTATGCCTTGGAGAGGATGAATAAATTCTGGGGCTGCTCGCACACAGGGGCACAGGGTTAGGACGCCCGGCTGATAGCGGCATCACCCCGTAGTGACGGGCCCTGCAATCCTTTCATCTCAAGCCCCCATTTCGCTGCCTTTCCCAAATACATGCCCAGCTATGGGGTACGCAACGGCGTTTCACGCGCCTTCAGTTCGTCTGAGATCGAGCACCTTTCACAGCATTCACTGGGCGTCCCTCTCTCATCTCACATGAAATTCTCGCTGATGTCTTTTTGAATCCTCTTACAATTATCTGGAAAAGTTCTTACTGATGGCACGTTTCACTTCAATATTATCTAAGTAGGCTTCCAAATATACATTTATTTTTAACCTTCAATTGACCTGGAGTTGATATTTATGCCTTGTTTCTGAAGGGAAGCAGCTTCCATTCAGGCAAAGCCTGTGGAGAGAAAAGACTACACACACACAGCCCGCCCCCCGCATTGCCCTTCACCCGCAGCCCTGCCTGGGCCTTAACATTCCCCCTCTGGAGACTGACAGAGATACAAGAAAAGACTGAACAGGACGAGGGGACAGAGAGAGAGGGCGATGCGGCTGATGAGTTCCGTGGGTGGTGTGGAAGTTTCCTCTAGGGTGGGGAACGTTCGGTGGATGCCATGAAAACGGAATGAATGAGCCGTTTATTGCTGGAGGTTCTAGAGAAGCCCATTTCAGCAAGACACAGGGGAAAAAATGGGTATGCTCTGGACAGAAGGGTGCTCAGAGATTTCAAACAACAGGAAAGGGGCCGGTGCGGCCAGAGTGTGTGAGTGGACTGAGGAGAAGGGAGCTGGGTCCCTCTCGGTTCTCACAAGCTTCTCCCCTCCAGGTTAGTCCCATCCACAGCCTGATTGAAAACACCTAACTTCTAACAAAGCAGACAAAGTCTGAGCTCTACCTCCTGGAAGTTGGAACCCAGGACCCAGGCTGCTTTACTTTGCTTCAGTCAACAAAGGTGTCAGCCTGTCCCTGGAAGAGGGTCTGGCCATGGTGCCCTGTCAGCGTCACCTCAAGGACCATCTCCTGTCGTCTCACCCTGACTCCACCTGTCCCTTGCCTCCCTGGGACATCCTACGCGCCAAAGACACGGCAGCTCCTCGCCCTGAGTCAGTGAGTCCATCCGACACGGAGAATGCCTGGAACCGTGAGCTCTGTGGGCACTGAGTTAAGGAAAAAGCGGTAACACCCAGGGGGTGGATATAAAGCCCAGCAGTGTGTGTGGAGGGAGTCACATGAGAAGAGAGAGGTGGAGAGGACAGGGGAGGGGCGCTCGGACAGCACAGGGCAGGCCAGGGTCCCGGCCAAGGACACTGCGGCCCCAGTCGGTCTGCCTCCGCGGGGTCGGGGAGGCTCCTGTACTTGCAGAGTCTGGCAGCATGCAGCTTACTGGTGTGAGCTCCTCAGGGGCTTCCCCGAGGCTCGGTGCTGAAGAATCTGCCTGCCAGTACAGGGGAGGTGCGTTCAACCCCTGAGTCTGGAAGATCCCCTTGCAGAGAAATGGCAAGCCTGGGAAATCTCATGGACAGAGGAGCCTGGTGGGCTACAGTCCATAGGGTCACAAAAGACTCAGACATGACTTAGCGACTAAACAAGTCCTGGGCTGCAATCCTAGCAAGTCTGGACAAAAGCCTTTTCATTTCAACAAGGTCTGTGTTCTGGGAATTCATGGTTAACATGGACAGCTTTTCTGTCTGCTTCCTGTGTTCTGGTCATCATTTCACGGGAGGCCAAGCTCATATCCTGTTTTTTCCCAGGATTTGTGCTGAGCCTTCAAGCGTGCAAAACTGCTGCAGCAGATTTACACTTAACCTGGAGTGTTTTTGTTTTTGTTTTTTACAGATTTTTTCCTCGAATGTACTTATATAACAATGCTTTGTACATTTAAAAATTATTTGAATATTTTCAAGCTGTTAAAAAAGGAAATTCAACTCAGTAAATTTTAAAGATCTTCTTGGCTTTCTTCAGTGATTCATGAGTCTGGCACCATCCTGTCTAGCAGACAGAGAGAAGCTTCAAGAGCTAAAGAAGGTAAGACACTTCACAGGCAAAGGGAGCAGGAGCAAGGAAGCCGCACTAGGCAGCAGGCTGGTGAGGAATTCAGGCTCACTCTCCTCAGGGGAGGGAGCGGCCGCCCAAATAAGCTGATCAGGAGATTGCTGGTTGAGTGGTTAAACATTTTATTTCTGAGAGAACTGAATCTCTGAGTAAGTTCAGTCTCAGATTGTTGACATGGGGCTTAACATAAGCCCATTTGGGGTCCATTTTCTCATTTTAACAGAGGGCAGGCAGCTAAATAGGAGATACATTTTCAAACTACAGAAATGACATTCAGAAATGAACCATTTAAACTTGGTGACTATACCAGAACAAATAGTTACACCAAACTTTTATAAAGTGCTGTGATTTCCTTCTGGGAGGTTTCAGACCCCTCTCTATTGACCTTTAAGTCGATCATCAGTGGGTTCTCCATCTCACTGCGTCAAAGCCCCTGCTCTCATCATAACCTCACTGAGATCTGTGATTTCCACCCAATGGACAGAGTCATCACACGCTTAGATCCACCCAGCTCGTCACACAACAGCGTGGACGGGCGTGCGTGCGTGGTGCGTGCGTGTGGCAGGTGGGTGGGTGGTGGGTGCGGCTGGTGCCTGCGTGCGTGCGTGGGCTGGGTGGGTGAGTCCGTGCGAGCGTCCGTGCGTGCGTCTGTGCGTCCGTGCGTCCCTGTGCCTTTCACCTTTCAGATGATGAACCCCGCCCCCTCACCTCTCCCGCACCTCCGGCCCCCGCCCCCACACACACTGCCTTGTCCTTTGCCTAGCTGTGTCTCTGCGCCACCCCCACAACCACAGGCGCACCCTACACACCACACGCATACCCGCACACACACCCCACCTGCACACCGCGCACGCACACATCCCGACCCCAGACACACACACACACACACACACACACACACGCACACCACCACACGCCCCACACCGCACGCTCCTCCCCTCCCCACTGCGTTGTCCTTGGCTGTGCCTCTGTCTCTCTCCCACACCCCACACACCCAGACACACACACACACACACACACACACACACACGCAGCCCGTTCGCACCCCGCTCGCACCCCACACCACACACTCCCCCTACCCCCACACCACACACACTGCACTGTCCTTTGCCTGGCTGTGTCTCTGCACGCCCCACCCCCTTCTGGCCAGGCCCACACCCACAGGCGCATCCCACACGCACACACCCATGGTGCCCACCCGACACACGCTCGGCCTCACGTGGAACCTACACACACACCGCACACATTACCCCACCCACCCCCCCCACACACCCACGAAGCACCACCTGCGCGTGCCCCAGACACACCACCACACACCGCCTCCTGCCGGGGTCCAGCCCCGTTGGATCCAGGGAATTCGATGGTGGGGACGGCGTTGGCGTCCTTGGATACATACATATCGAATGACAGAGATATAGAGAGATTAGAAACGGATAGTGTCGTAGGAAAATGAGTGGAGGAATTCGGCCAGAGAAATGGGGAGCAAGAAAGAAGCGACATGGGGTATCAGTCTTTCCGGAAACGGATCAGATTTCTTTCTTGTGGGGTTTGCTCCTATCCCTTCTGTGACATATAGGGATGAATACAGAGTCCCGCGGGGGCCAGGAGTCCCGACCTTTCTCAAAATCAGGTGCTTCACATAAATGTACGAAAAAAAAAAAAAAAAAAACCCAGGTCTTAGGGATATGACCTCATCTTCTGGCCGTGA
Organism: Capra hircus; assembly: GCF_001704415.2. Taxonomy (NCBI): domain Eukaryota; kingdom Metazoa; phylum Chordata; class Mammalia; order Artiodactyla; family Bovidae; genus Capra; species Capra hircus. The sequence goes on from NW_017212396.1 coordinate 10,520, forward strand.
GGCCTGCTGACATGTGACGATCCTTTCTTTCTGATCCCCAAAACACTTCTTGTTCCAAGGGTGTTTTTTTTCTTAAACAGGCACCACCCTCCAGATAAAGTGACATTCCTGTAGGGTGAGGGTGTCGTGAGTTCCAATCAAGAAAGGAACGGATCGAACCCAAAGTTCACATGAGTCGTCTGAAAGGGGACTCCTTATGTCTCCTCGATGCTAGTTATATTCACGATAAGGGCAGGGAATATGGAGATGGAGCAGCAACCATCAGCCCAACCCACGAAAATCCTTTCCCCGATGTTGCCCTGAAGGTCTATGTCGTCTTCGGAGAGTGATGGAGTGACCTGTTTGCATAGCAAGGACACAGGGATGGATCACAAAGGACAGGGATCTATTCCAAAGAGACCATTCCTTCACTCAAAAAGTCTAGTCTTGCTCCCCTTAAGAACGACCCCTCTTTCCTTTTCTGCATTCCAACGACATGGATTCATCGATTCCCAGGTGCTAAGGATATGGAGGCTGGCGGCCATCGTGGACTCGACCGTGAGAAAAGCCCTGTGCTCGTGAAGACTCTCCAGAGACTCCCAGACTCTCTGTGCTGTGTACGGTGGAGAGGGAGGCGACGCTCGTGTGCGTCGTGGCGGAGGGTGGGTGACCCTGTCACGCGAGCTGGTCTGTCGGCGGAGAGGTTTGACCTGAGACGCCCTCGTCACCCCCAGGGCGGGAATGAGCCGTCGTGATCGGCCCGACACGTGAAACACCCTTCACCCACGTCGTTCCTGACCGACCCGCTGGACTCCTCATTTCTAGGAGACTCTGGCTTTGGGGGTAGATGCTCGGGAGCGGGGGTTTCCTGAGGCTTGATCACGCCTTTGCGTGTGCCAAGCCTCCTTCCTCGTGACCTTGGCCATGGGCGGAGTTCCTCACGCTGGCCCGGCCATGACAAGTCAACATGTTGTGTGTAAGTGTGTGATCCTTTTTGTCTGGAAACTGTTTCAAAACCGTTTCCTAAATGGATTGGAGAGAAACCTGCTCCCTCGCGCGCCTGAAGGCAGGGAGTTCTCAGCGGGACAGAACCTGCCTTCACTTCTCAGGGGGACCGGGACGGTCCCCTCACCTCGTGCACCCCAACCCCGAGCCAGTCCCGGCCCTCCCTCCCCGCCCACACCACCCACCACCCACCCAGACACCCACACACACATACACACACACACACCACACACACACACACACACACACAGGCGCGCGCGCGCACGCTCACCCGGACCCGGCTCCCACCCCATCTCCCCAACCTCACACCCCACCCCCACCCCACCCCGCCCCTCCCGGCGACGAGGGGGCCGGGGAGGGGTGGCCGTCTCAGCCCGGCTCGAGACGTCCTCTGGGCACCGCTCTCGGCGGGACGCCGGCCCGCCGCCCTGCCGCTCGGTGTCCGTCCCCATCAGCCGTGTCCCGAAAGGCGCGCGAGCTCGCGGACAACAAAGAGCGCGCCCAGACAGCACGAAGGGTCCTCCTGAGCCCGACACGGCGCGCGTACGGATCCACGTAGAGGTCGCGGGTCTCCCCGTCGGATGCGTGAATAGGATCCACACAGCCTCGATTGTGTTTCCGCTTCGATGGGCCGCCCTCTCCGGAGAGATCGTGTGGGTCAGCAAGCGAGCCAGCACGGAAGGGAACGAAACCGAAACCGCAGCCAAGTCGAGGGAGCGCTGAGCCCGAGGAACTCGCCGATCCCGTGGCGTCATTGGCCACACACAGCCTTTCGGTGCTGAGCCCGAGGAACTCGCCGATCCCGTGGCGTCATTGGCCACACACAGCCTTTCTCGATGGCAGAGAGAGATGTGGCACGGATCCCCGTGTGGGTCGTTCGTGCCCGAAACCACGCGACGGAGAGTGATCGTGTCTCATTCGAATCCTCTCTAAAAAGATACACCAGGTCCCATGAGGGAATGGTATCTTGGAGGGCAAAAGGGGATGACATGTGACAGGAAAATCAAAGTGGAATCGGCATCGCCAAGAGAGCGCCGCCCCAAAATAGAGAAGGGGAGGGCCGTGGAGGAAGAGGTCTGTGTCTCAGTCTGGAAACTCGGAGCACCTCCTGGGGAACAGAGGCCTCCGGATCATCGAAACAGTGTTCCCGACATTCAAGACCCCTATCACACACACCCTCCCTTTCCCTACATCACTTGTGACGGTCTGTCTACCCTGGAAGAAGACACGGGTCCTTGTTTGCATGACAGTCCGTCATCATTGCTCTCAGGTCGCTTTACAACCTCACGGAGTTTCAGCTTTCTAAGCCCCGACTCTTTCCTGGGGAAGGTTCCCCCGGTTTTTATTCAAACCCGTGTCCCTGCATGGCCATATCGAAGACCCCCAAATAAAGCTTTCTTTTTCTTTCTTCCCCCCCCCCCCCTCTCTTTTCTTTTCTCTTCTTTTCTTTTTTTGGCGCAGCCGATACTGACTCTTCATGGAAAGACAAGAAAACTAGGTGATTTTCTGTGTTTAATTTCCAGGTGTATTGAAATATCATTTCCTTCGTGAAGGACATATGACATCCTTCGTTCTCATGTGTACAGAATGGGCACAAGAGGCACCTGTATGTTGCCAAAGAAGAATGACCACCCAAGCGGTAGCTCATAGCTTTCTCACAACCCATACAGATCATGACTGGATGTGAAAGAAAGGGAAGTCACTCGGTCGTGTTCGACTCTTTGCGACGCCACGGACTGTAGCCTACCAGGCTCCTCCATCCGTGGACAGTTCCAGGCAAGAATCCTAGAGTGGGTTGCCATTTCCTTCTGCCATTGGACGGGAGGAGAAGGATTCATGTCCACTGTCATGGCAACTTTCTCAGATGATCATGCTGCTGCTGCTGCTGCTGCTGCTGCTGCTGCTGCTGCTGCTGCTGCTGCTGCTGCTGCTGCGTCGCTTCGGTCGTGTCCGAATCTGTGCGACCCCACAGACGGTAGCCCACGGGCACCCCCGTCCCTGGGATTCTCCAGGCAAGAACACTGCAGTGGGTTGCCATGTCCGCCTCCAAGGCGTGAAAGTGAAACGCGCAAGGGAAGTCGCTCAGTCGTGTCCGACTGTGAGCGACCCCGTGGACTGCGGCCCACCAGGCTCCTCCCGTCCATGGATTTTCCGGGCAAGAGGACTGCAGTGGGGCGCCATGCCTTCCCGGATAGTACCATACAATAATAATAACGCTGTTCATTAGAATCACCGTGCTCTTTGTGACGTATACAGTATAGATGTACCTTATCCGTGAAGTCGTTTTTTTTTTTTTTTTCTTTCCCCCTTACATCAATGCAATATCTTCCCATTTCTCCCTCCCCCAGCCGTTCTGTGATGACCGTCTTCCTTCTTTCTTTCTTTCTTTCTTTCTTTTTTTGATGGCCATCCATGGCATGTGAGTGGCATGAGAAAGTCTTTCTCTTTCTCTACCTGACTTATTCATTTGGCATCACGCCCTAAGTCACATCCATGCTATCACCAGACAAGAATGCGTTCGTTCCGTGGCTCCGTGGGACATCTATTTCTACCTATCGATCGATCTCTGTCTGGATCGTGTGTCTTCTTTCCCTCTTCTTCCCTTGATGGACACTCGGGCTGTTTCCCTCTCTTGACCCGTGTGACTGATGCTGCCGTGGACATGGGAGTGCAGATCTCTCTCTGAGATTTCGCTTCCGTGTCTCTTCTCTTTAGATGTCTACCCAGAAGTGAGAGTGTTGGAAAGATCGATCACGTCTCGACCACGACTCTTTTCGAAGTCCTTCTGAGGGGATCCAGGGAAGGATCCATTCTTTTCCCATAGACGCCGTTGGACTCCCAGTGCGACCGCACGCGTCTCAGGGAATACGGCGGCGACCACGACGACAACCAAACGCTCCCGCGAACGCGATGGTGCCCGAGGGTGTGTCCGCAGGACGACTCCCCGGTGCCAGCTTTCCACGTCCACGAGCCGCCCCCCCCCACCCCCCCCGCGGTCGTCGGCAAGTCGTCCCATCCACACGGAGCCCCGGTTTTCGTGGGCCCGGGTTGCCTGGGTGCCAGTCGATCCCCAGATGAATGGAGCGATGACAGACTCCTTGGGGACCAGAGCAGAGAGACGTGGAATTCTTTCCACGAGACGAGTGCGATGAGAAGAGAACGATGCGAAGTGGTGCCTGGGGAGCCAGGAAGAGTCGCACGGGAAAGAGAACATGTCAGACGAGAGGGAGAAGGATTCAAAGTGAGTGGAGCGCGGCGGGGGAGACGGGCCCCGAAGATGCGAGCAGATGCCGGGGCACTGCACGCCTGGACCCGTGAGCCTGCAGGGAGCGAGAGGGATGGCCGTCCGCTGTCTGCGGGTCCGCGTGGGCCGATCTCCAGAGCCCGGACCGGAAGGACTTCTTCCCGAGAACAGGCACGCTCACGGTCCCCGCGGGTCACGTCTCCACTGGCTCTCAGCACTGCAGGGAGAGCTTCCCGCACTTCCGATGGCACGGTGAGCTGCGGTTTCTTGATCTCATCGACCGCGGAGTCGGCGAGCTTCCCGAGGGATGGGACGAGGTATTGGCCGACGGCGTCCCATCCTAGACCCCGTATTGCTTTCAAATCGTGGGACGTCTCTGATCTCTGTGGGGTGTGCCGTGTCTTCACGGCTGTGCGAGCGGTTCTCTCTCCGTGGAGGAGGGGGCCGCTCTGCGGTTGTGTGTCTGGGCTTCTCGTGGCTGTGGTTCCTCTTGGGGAGCGTGGGCACTGGGCACGTGGGCTTCAGCGGCTGCTGGGTGTGGGCTCAGCGCTCGCAGTGGCCAGGATCTAGAGCACGGATTCCGTCGGCGAGGCCTATGGGCTTCGTGGCTCTGTAGCACGTGGGATCGTCCCGGGCGGGATGAAACCCGTGTTTCCTGCGTGGGCACGGGACGGTTTCCTACGGAGCCGCCGGGGAAGCCCCCGTCCCAAACTCGAGATGGTATCCTGCCGTCCCCCGCTTGGGATGGGAGAGTTTCTGAACGATCAGGCCCGGAAAAGGGATTGCATCGTGAAGGGTTGACCTTCGTTTCTCACAGACCGGCACTCTTGCTGCTTCTTGAAGTGTCCTAGAGAAGAAGACATCGGATTCCACGTGAGATCAGCTCCTTTGACTAGCCACAACAAGGGGGATGGAGAAAACACAACAGTTGGTTTCTTTTGGACGATGAGCCCCCCTCTGTGTGTGTGTGTGTGTGTGTGTGTGTGTTGTGTGTGTGTGTGTGTGTGAGTGTGTGTGTGTGTGTGGAGAGAGAGAGAGAGAGAGAGAGAGAGAGAGAGAGAGCACTCCAAAATGTAGTCTTCATATTAATCTTCGCGGCGATCCTGGCTTTATCTTTCATGGTATCCCTCAAGTCAAACAACAGCAATATCTTCCCCCACACCACTTTCAGCCTCTCTAAAGCAATCTTCTTTCCCTATCCCTCCCTCTTCGCTCTCTCATTTCCGCAACCTCCTAAACTTTCCACCCTAAAGACCCCCACCCCTTTCAAATCTCATCTCCTCCCTCTTTTCCTTCCCAACACCATCTCAAAGTACATAAACCCAAATCCGACAACTCTATCTTCCACCTTTCATAGACCAAACCATAAATATTTCACTCTCCTGTCTCTTCTTTCCCACTACAATCCTTCTCTTATAACATATTACTTTCCACCCATCAAGGATATAAATTCCCCTTCATTCCCCTCCTCGCTCCCCATTCACCTTCCAATCCCTCCAACTTCCTATAACCATCCTCCCAAACATTCTGTCCCCACAACCCCCACCCTCCAACAACCTAACCATATCGTCCCTCAGTCAGCCCTCAATCCCGTCCTGTTCCCTCTCCTTTCACCCTCACCTTTTCCTTCTTTTTATGTTATCAAAGCCTCCCAGCCCCTCTCATCTCCCATCAGTTTCTTAAATACACCCTCTCCCCCTCCTCCTCCATTATCCCTTCACGCCACTGGCACCGCACCACATAATCCCTTTTCACACCTTCTAAGAAAACAGTTCTACCCAAACATCCACTCCTGCCTCCGATGAAAGCAGTCAGCTGGTGGGGGGGGGGCGCACCAGTCACACTAAGGAAAATAAAGATAGCATTTCATTTCCAATAATTCTTCCACCTCCCTCATCTTCTCTTAAATCCACAAC
>NW_017212397.1:0-16663 GCF_001704415.2 Capra hircus
GCACGAGCTTTCTCAGCGAGGCCTTGTCCCACGTGCCAGTGCCACCGTGGTGTGAGTCGATCCTCGGCTTGAAAGTCGAGGCAGTGCAGGGAAAACAGGTTTCCCTGGAATGGACTGAGACATCTGGGGGACTCTGGGACGGAGGCACGACCCTGGAGTTTCCACTCGCCTTTCCTTTGGAGAGCGCCTCCTCTTGAGATGCGACGGAAGGCCAGGAATTCTTTCCCGATCACACAGGGAAAGGATCACTCCTCTCGAGCTAGGAGGCGTAACGGGGCTCCTCTGGATGTGGGCAGGACTCTCGAGCTTCCTCTCGAGTGGAGACGGGTATGTCAGGGAACTTCTTGAGTTGCAGCAAGGGTGTGAAGGACCCTTTCGAAGTTCTAGAGGTTAGGTGTGATTAGCCTCGAGATGCCTCAGCAAAAATGGGCCTCATATCGCCTGGAGGGGGAATCTCCTGGATTTTCTGGAGTTGCGGAAGGTGCTCTCGACTTACGATGGGGACCTCAGGGACCCGCTCTGGTTGGCCTCAGGAAAGGCCAGTCCCCATGCGAGTTGCTCGGGGCCTCTCGGTATTCCGCTCTCGTCGATGCCGGGGCCTAAGATCTTGTGTGGAGTCGGTGCCGGAACCTGAGCATTCCTCTCCAGTGCTGACATGGATCTTGGGGTATTTCTGGAGTCTCCTCAGTGGAGTCAGACCTTGTCTCGAGTGGGGGCATGCACGTGCACTTTCCTCCCGAGCTGTAGCAGCAGTGTCACGCTTCCCTTAGCGTGGATCAAGGGATCACGGGCTTTCCATCGAGGCTTTCCCACAGGGATGTCCCACGTGCCACCGTGGTGTGAGTTGATCCTCGGCTTAAAAGTCGAGGCAGTGCAGGGAAAACAGGTTTCCCTGGAATGGCCTGAGACATCTGGGGTCTCTGGGAATGTGGCACAACCCTGGAGTTCCTCTCGCCTTTCCTGTGGAGAGTACCTCCTCTTGAGATGCGACGGGAACGCCGGGAATTCTTTCCCGACCACGCAGGGAAAGGATCCCTCCTCTCGAGCTAGGAGGCGCAAACGGGGCTCCTCTGGATGTGGGCGGGACTCTCGTGCTTCCTCTCGAGTGGAGACGGGTATGTCGGGGAACTTCTTGAGTTGCAGGCAAGGGTGTGACGGACCCTTTGGATGTTAAAGAGGTTAGGTGTGATTAGCCTCGAGACACCTCAGCACGAATGGGCCTCATCTCGCCTGGAGGGGAGAACCTCCTGGATTTTCTAGAGTTGCGGCAGGTGCTCTCGACTTACGACGGGGACCTCAGAGTCCTGCTCTGGTGGCCTCAGGAAAGGCCAGTCCCCATGAGAGTTGCTCGCGGGCCTCTCGGGATTCCACTCCCGTCGATGCTGGGTCCTAAGACCGTTGTGTGGAGTCAGTGCCCGAACCTGAGGATTCCTCTCCAGTGCCGACATGGATCTTGGGGTACTACTGGAGTCTCCCCAGGGAAGTCAGTCCTCGTCTCGAGTGGGGGCATGCTCGGACGCTTTCCTCTCGAGCTGTAGCAGCAGTGTCACGCTTCCTTTCGCGTGGATCAAGGGATCTGTGACTTTCGCTCCAGGCTTTCCCACGAGGCTTTCCCACGAGGCTTTCCCACAGGGCTGTCCCACGTGCCACCGTGGTGTGAGTCGATCCTCGGCTTGAAAGTCGAGGCAGTGCAGGGAAAACAGGTTTCCCTGGTATAGACTGAGACATCTGGGGGACTGTGGGAATGGTGGCACGACCCTGGAGTTCCTCTCGCCTTTCCTGTGGAGAGCGCCTCCTCTTGAGATGCGACGGGAACGCCGGGAATTCTTTCCCGAACACGCATGGAAAGTATCCCTCCTCTCGAGCTATGAGATGGAAACGGGGCTCCTCTGGATGTGGGCGGGACTCTCGTGCTTCCTCTCGAATTGAGACGGGTATGTCGGGGAACTTCTTTAGTTGCAGCAAAAGTGTGAAGGACCCTTTGTGAGTTCCAGAGGTTAGGTGTGATTAGCCTCGTGACGCATTAGCGGAAATGGGCCTCATCTCGCCGGGAGGGGAGAACCTCCTGGATTTTCTCGTCGTACGGCAGGTGCTCTCGACTTACGACGGGGACCTCAGGGACCCGCTCTGGTGGTCTCAGGAAAGGCCAGTCACCATGGGAGTTGCACGGGGGCCTCTCGGGATTCCTCTACCGTCGATGCCAGAGGATAAGACCTTGTGTGGAGTCGGTGCCGGAACCTGAGGATTCCTCTCCAGTGCTGACATGGATCTGGGGTACTTCTGGAGTCTCCCCAGGAAAGTCGTTCTGCATCTCGAGTGGGCCATGCACATGCGATTTCCTCCCGAGCTGTAGCAGCAGTGTCACGCTTCTGTTCGCAGTGAATAAAGGGATCTGTGGCTTTCCCTCGAGGGTTTCCCACAGGGCTGTCCCACGTGCCACCGTGGAGTGAGTCGATCCTCAGCTTGAAATTCGAGGCAGTGCAGGGAAAACAGGTTTCCCTGGAATGGACTGAGACATCTGCGGGACTCTGGGAATGGTGGCACGACCCTGGAGTTCTTCTCGCCTTTCCTGAAGAGAGCGCCTCCTCTTGAGATGCGACCGGAACGCCAGGAATTCTTTCTCGAACACGCAGGGAAAGGATCCCGCCTCTCGAGCTAGGGGGCAGAAACGGGGCTCCTCTGGATGTTGGCGGGACTCTCGAGCTTCCTCTAGAGTGGAGACGGGTATGTCGGGGAACTTCTTGAGTTGCAGCAAGGGTGTGAAGGACCCTTTGGAAGTTCGAGATGTTAGATGTGATTAGCTTCGAGACGCCTCAGCGGAAATGGGCCTCATCTCGCCTGGAGGGGAGAACCTCCTGGACTTTGTCGAGTTGCAGGAGTTGCTCTTGACTTACGACGGGGACCTCAGGGACCCGCTCTGGGGGTCTCAGGAAAGGCCAGTCCCCATGCGAGTTGCTCGGTGGCCTCTCGGGATCACTCTCCCGTCGATGCCGGGGCCTAAGACCTTGTGTGGTAGTCGGTGCCGGAACCTGAGGAATTCCTCTCCAGTGCTGACATGGATCTTGGGGTACTTTCTGGAGTCTCCCCAGTGGGAGTCAGTCCTTGTCTTCGAGTGGGGGCATGCACGTGCGCTTTCCTCTCGAGCTGTAGCAGCAGTGTCACGCTTCCCTTTGCGTGGATCAAGGGATCTGTGGCTTTCTCTCGAGGCTTTCCACGAGGCTTTCCCACGAGGCTTTCCCACAGGGCTGTCCCACGTGCCACCGTGGTGTGAGTCGATCCTCGGCTTGAAAGTCGAGGCTAGTGCAGGGAAAACTCGGTTTCTCTGGAATAGGACTGATGACATCTGAGTGACTCTGGGAATGGTGGCACGACCCTGGAGTTCCTCTCGCCTTTCCTGTGGAGAGCGCCTCCATCTTGAGATGCGACAGGAAAGCCGGGAATTCTTTCCCGACACACCAGGGAAAGGATCCGCTCTTCTCGAGCTAGGAGGCAGAAACGGGTCTCCTCTGGATGTTGGCGGGACTCTGGTGCTTCCTCTCCATTGGAGACTGGTATGTCGGGGAACATCTTGAGTTGCAGCAAGGGTGTGTAAGGACCCTTTGGAAGTTCCAGATGTTAGATGTGATTAGCCTCGGAGACGCCTCAGCGGAAATGGGCCTCATCTCGCCTGGAGGGGAGAACCTCCTGGATTTTCTCGAGTTGCGGCAGGTGCTCTCGACTTACGACGGGGATCTCAGGCACCCGCTCTGGTGGCCTCAGGAAAGGCCAGTCCCCATGCGAGTTGCTCGGGGGCCTCTCGGGATTCCTCTCCCGTCGATGCCGGGGCCTAAGACATTGTGTGGAGTCGGTGCCGGAACCTGAGGATTCCTCTCCAGTGCTGACATGGATCTTCGGGGTACTTCTGGAGTCTCCCAGGGGAGTCAGGCCTCGTCTCGACTGGGGGCATGCACGTTCGCTTTCCTTCCCGAGCTGTAGCAGCAGTGTCACGCTTCCCTTCGCGTGGATCAAGGGATCTGTGGCTTTCCCTCGAGGCTTTCCCACGAGGCTTTTCCCACGAGGCTTTCCCACAGGGCTGTTTCCACGTGTCATCGTGGTGTGAGTCGATCCTCGGCTTGAAAGTCGAAGCAGTGCAGGGAAAACAGGTTTCCCTGGAATGGACTGAGGCATCTGGGGCACTCTGGGAATGGTGGCACGACCCTGGAGTTCCTCTCTCCTTTCCTGTGGAGAGCGCCTCCTCTTGAGATGCGACGGGAACGCCGGGAATTCTTTCCCCGACCACGCAGGGAAATGATCCCTTCTCTCGAGCTATGCGATGGAAACGGGGCTCCTCTGGATGTGGGCGGAACGCTAGTGCTTCCTCTCGAGTGGAGACGGGTATGTCGGGGAACTTCTTGAGTTGCAGCAAGGGTGTGAAGAACCCTTTGGAAATTCCAGAATTTATGTGTGATTAGACTCGAGATGCCTCATTTGAAATGTTCCTCATCTCGCCTGGAGGGGAGAACCTCCTGGTATTTCTTGGGTTGCGGCAGGTGCTCTCGATTTCCGACGGGGTCCGCACTGGACCCTCTCTGGTGGCCTCAGGAAAGGTCAGTCCCCATCCGAGTTGCTCCTGGGCCTCTCTGGATTTCTCTACCGTCGATGCCGGGGCCTAAGACCTTGTGTGGAGTCGGTGCCGGAACCTGAGGATTCCTTCTCCAGTGCTGACATGGCATCTTGGGTTACTTCTGGAGTCTCCCCAGTGAAGTCAGTCCTCGTCTCGAGTGGGCGCCTGCACGTGCGCTTTCCTCTCGAGCTGTAGCATCAGTGTCACGCTTCCCTTTGCTTGGATCAAGGGATCTGTGGCTTTCCCTCGAGGCTTTCCCCGCGAGGCTTTCCCACACGGCTGTCCCACGTACCACCGTGGTGTGAGTCGTTCCTCGGCTTGAACGTCGAGGCAGTGCAGGAAAAACAGGTTTCCCTGGAATGGACTGAGACATCTGAGGAACTCTGGGAATGGTGGCACGACCCTGGAGTTCCTCTCGCCTTTCCTGTGGAGAGCGCCTCCTCTTGAGATGCGACAGAAAAGCTGGGAATTCTTTCCCGACGACACAGGGAAAGGATCCCTCTTCTCGAGCTAGGAGGCGGAAACAGGGCTCATCTGGATGTTGGCGGAACTCTCGTGCTTCCTCTTGAGTGAAGACGGGTATGTCGGGGAACTTCTTGAGTTGCAGAAAGGGTGTGAAGGACCCTTTGGAAGTTCCAGATGATAAATGTGATTAGCCTCGAGACGCCGAAGTGGAAATCGGCCTCATCTCGCCTGGAGGGGAGAACCTCCTGAATTTTCTCGAGTTGCGGCAGGTGCTCTCGACTTAAGACGGGGACCTCAGTGACCCGCTCTGGTGGCCTCAGGAAAGGCCAGTCCCCAAGCGAGTTGCTCGGGGGCCTCTCGGGATTCCTCTCCCGCCGATGCCGGGGCCTAAGACCTTTTGTGGAGTCAGTGCCGGAACGTGAGGATTCCTCTCCAGGGCTGACATGGATCTTGGGGTACTTCTGAAGTCTCCCCAGGGGAATCAGTCCTTGTCTCGAGTGGGGGCATGCACGTGCGCATTCCTCCAGATCTGTAGCAGCAGTGTCACGCTTCCCTTCGTGTGGATCAAGGGATCAGGGGCTTTCCCTCGAGGCTATTCCACGAGGCTTTCCCACGAGGCTTTCCCACAGGGCTGTCCCACGTTCCACCGTGGTGTGAGTCGATCCTCGGCTTGAAAGTCGAGGCAGTGCAGGTAAAACAGGTTTCCCTGGAATGGACTGAGACACCTGGGGGACTCTGGGAATGTGGCACGACCCTGGAGTTCTTCTCGCCTTTCCTGTGGAGAGCACCTCCTCTTGAGAAGCGACGGGAACACCGGGAATTCTTTCCCAACCACGCAGGGAAAGGATCCCTCCTCTCAAGATTGGAGGCCGAATCGCGGCTTCTCTGGATGTGGGCGGGACTCTCGTGCTTCCCCTCGAGTGGAGACGGGTGTATGGGGGAACTTCTTGAGTTGCAACAAGGGTGTGAAGGACCCTTTGCAAGTTCCAGAGGTTAGGTGTGATTAGCTTCGAGACGCCTCAGTGGAAATGGGCCTCATCTCGCCTGGAGGGCAGAACCTCCTGGATTTTCTCGAGTTTCGGCAGGTGCTCTCGACTTACGACGGGAACCTAAGGGACACGCTGTGGTGGCGTGAGGAAAGGCCAGTCCCCATGCGAGTTGCTCGGGGCCCTCTCGGGATTCCTCTCCCGTCGATGCAGGGGCCTAAGATCTTGTGTGGAGCCGGTGCAGGAACCTGAGGATTCCTCTTCAGTGCTGACATGGATCTTGGGGTTCTTCTGGAGTCTCCCCAGGGGAGTCAGTCCTCGTCTCGAGTGGGGGCATGCACGTGCGCTTTCCTTCCCAGCTATAGCAGCAGTGTCGCACTTCCCTTCGCTTGGATCAAGGAATCTGTGGCTTTCCCTCGAGGCTTTCCCACGAGGCTTTCCCACGAGCCTTTTCCACAGGGCTGTCCCACGTGCCACCGTGGTGTGAGTCGATCCTCGGCTTGAAAGTCGAGGCAGTGCAGGGAAAACAGGTTTCCATGGAATGGACTGAGACATCTGGGGGACTCTGGGAATGTGGCACGACCCTGGAGTTCCCCTCGCCTTTCCTGTGGAGAGCGCCTCCACTTGAGATGCGACGGGAACGCCGGGAATTCTTTCCCGACCACGCAGGGAAAGGATCCCTCCTCTCGAGCTAGGAGGCGGAAACGGGGCTCCTCTGGATGTGGGCGGAATCTCGTGCTTCCTCTCCAGTGGAGACGGGTATGTCGGGGAACTTCTTGAGTTGCAGCAAGGGTGTGAAGGACCCTTTGGAAATTCCAGAGGTTAGGTGTGATTAGCCTCGAGACGCCTCAGCAGAAATGGTCCTCATCTCGCCTGGAGGGGAGAACCTCCTGGATTTTCTCGAGTTGCGGCCTCTTCTCTCGACTTACGACGGGGACCTCAGGGACCCTCTCTGGTGGCCTCAGGAAAGGCCAGTCCCCATGCGAGTTGCTCGGGGCCTCTCGGGATTCCTCTCCCGTCGATGCCGGGGCCTAAGACCTTGTGTGGAGTCGGTGCAGGAACCTGAGGATTCGTCTCCACTGCTGACATGTATCTTGGGGTATTTCTGGAGTCTCCCCAGCAGAGTCAGTCCTCCTCTCGAGAGGGGGCATGCACGTGTGCTTTCCTCCCGAGCTGTAGCAGCAGTGTCGCGCTTCCCTTCGTGTGCATCAAGGGATCTGTGGCTTTCCCTCGAGGCCTTCCCTCGAGGCTTTCCCACGACGCTTTCCTACAGGGATGTCCCACGTGCCACCGTGGTTTGAGTCGATCCTCGTCTTGAAAGTCAAGGCAGTGCAGGGAAAACAGTTTTCCCTGGAATGGACTTGAAATCTGGGGACTCTGGGAATGGTGGCACGACCCTGGAGTTCCTCTCGGCCTTTCCTGTGGAGAGCGCCTCCTCTTGAGTTGTGACTGGAACACCGGCAATTCTTTCCCGACCACGCAGGGAAAGGATCCCTCCTCTCGAGCTAGGAGGCGGAAACGGGGCTTCTCTGGATGTGGGCGGGACTCTCGTGCTTCCTCTCTCGTTGAGACGGGTATGTCGGGGAACTTCTTGAGTTGCAGCAAAGGGTGTGAAAACCCTTGGAAGTTCCAGATGTTAGATGTGATAAGCCTCGAGATGCCTCATTGGAAATGGGCCTCATCTCGCCTGGAGGGGAGAACCTCCTGGATTTTCTCGAGTAGCGGCAGGTGCTCTCTACATACGACGGGGACCTCAGGGACCTGCTCTGGTGGCCTCAGGAAAGGCCAGTCCCCATGCGAGTTGCTCGGGGGCCTCACTGGGGCCTCTCGGGTTTCCTCTCCCGTCGATGATGGGGCCTAAAACCTTGTGTGGAGACAGTGCGGGAACCTGAGGATTCCTCTCCAGTGCTGACATGGATGTTGAGATACTTCTGGAGTCTCGCCAGGGTATCAGTCTTCGTCTCGAGTGGGGGCATGCACGTGCGCTTTCCTCCCGAGCTGTACCAGCAGTGTCGCGCTTCCCTTCGCGTGGATCACGGGGTTTGTGGCTTTCCCTCGAGGCTTTCCCACGAGGCTTTCCCACGAGGCTTTCCCCACAGGGCTGTCCCACGTGGCACCGTGGTGTGAGTCGATCCTCGGCTTGAAAGTCGAGGCAGTGCAGGGAAAACAGGTTTCCCTGGAATGGACTGAGACATCTGGGGGACTCTGGGAATGGTGGCACGACCCTAGAGTTCCTCTCGCCTTTCCTGTGGAGAGCGCCTCCTCTTGAGACGTGACCGGAACGCCGGGAAATCTTTCCCGACCACGCAGGGAAAGAATCCCTCGTCTCGAGCCAGGAGGCAGAAACGGGGCTCCTCTGGATGTGGGCGGGACTCTCGTGCTTCTTCTTGTGTGGAGACCGGTATGTCGGGGAACTTCTTGAGTTGCAGCAAGGGTGTGAAGAACCCTTTGGAATTCCAGAGGTTAGGTGTGATTAGCCTCGAAACGCCTCATCGGAAATGGGCCTCATCTCGCTTGGAGGGGAGAACCTCGTGGATTTTCGCGAGTTGCGACACGTGCTCTCAACTTACCAGGGGGACCTTAGGAACCCGCTCTTGTGGCCTCAGGAAAGGCCAGTCTCCATGCCAGTTGGTCGACGGCCTCTCGGGCTTCCTCTCCCGTCTATGTCGTGGCCTGAAACCTTATGTGGAGACGATGCCGGAATCTGAGGTTTCCTCTCCAGTGTGAAATGGATCTTGGGGTACTTCTGGAGTCTCCCCAGGGGGTTCAGTCCTCGTCTCGAGTGGGGGCATGCACGTGCGCTTTCCTCCCGAGCTGTAACAGCAGTGTCACTCTACCCTTCGCGTGGATCATGGGATCTGTGGCTTTCCCTCGAGGCTTTCCCCGAGGCTTTCACACGAGGCTTTCCCACAGGGCTGTCCAACTTGCCACCGTGGTGTGAGTCGATCCTCGGCTTGAAAGTCGATGCAGTGCAGGGAAACAGGTTTCCCTGGAATGGACTGAGACATCTGGGGGACTCTGGGAATGGTGGCACGACCCTGGAGTTCCTCTTGCCTTACTTGTGGAGAGTGCCGCCTCTTGAGATGCGACGGGAACGCCGGGAATTCTTTCCCCAGCACACAGGGAATGGATCCCTCCTCTCGAGCTAGGAGGTGGAAACGGGGCTCCTCTGGAAGTGGGCGGGAGTCTCGTGCGTCCTCTTGAGTGGAGAAGGGTATCTCGGGGAACTTCTTGAGTTGCTGCAAGGGTGTGAAGGACCCCTTGGAAGTTACAGAATTTAGATGTGATTAGCCTCGAAACGCCTCAGCGGAAATGGGCCTCATCTCGCCTGGAAGGGGAGAACCTCCTGGATTTTCTCGAGTTGTGTTAGGTGCTCTCGACTTACGACGGTGACCTCAGGGACCCGCTCTGGTGGCCTCAGGAAAGGCCATTCCCCTGCGAGTTGCTCGGGGGCCTCTCGGGATTCCTCTCCCGTCGATGCCGGGGCCTAAGACCTTGTGTGGGGTCGGTCCCGGAACCTGAGGATTACTCTCCAGTGCTGACATGGATCTTGGGGTACTTCTGGAGTCTTCCCAGGGGAGTCAGTCCTCGTCTCGAATGGGGGCATGCACGTGCGCTTACCTCCCGAGCTGTAGCAGCAGTGTCATGCTTCCCTTCGCGTGGATCAAGGGATCAGTGGCTTTCCCTCGAGGCTTTCCGCAGGGCTGTCGCACAGGGCTGTCCCACGTGCCACCGTAGTGTGAGTCATTCCTCGGCTTGAAAGTCGAGGCAGTGCAGGGAAAACAGGTTTCCCTGGAATGGACTGAGACATCTGGGGACTCTGGGAATGGTGGAACGACCCTGGAGTTCCTCTCGCCTTTCCTGTGGAGAGCGCCTCCCCTTGAGATGCGACGGGAACACCCGGAATTCTTTCCCGACCACGCAGGGAAAGAATCCCTCGTCTCGAGCCAGGAGGCGGAAACGGGGCTCCTCTGGATGTGGGCGGGACTCTCGTGCTTCTTCTTGTGTGGAGACCGGTATGTCGGGGAACTTCTTGAGTTGCAGCAAGGCTGTGAAGAACCCTTTGGAAGTTCCAGAGGTTAGGTGTGATTAGGCTCGAGACGCCTCATCGGAAATGGGCCTCATCTCGCCTGGAGGGGAGAACCTCGTGGATTTTCGCGAGTTGCGACACGTGCTCTTGACTTACCACGGGGACCTTAGGAACCCATCTTGTGGCCTCAGGAAAGGCCAGTCCCCTTGCGAGTTGCTCGACGGCCTCTCGGGGTTTCTCTCCCGTCTATGTCGTGGCCTAAAACCTTGCGTGGAGAAGATGCCGGAATCTGAGGATTCCTCTCCAGTGTGAAATGGATCTTGGGGTACTTCTGGAGTCTCCCCAGGGGAGTCAGTCCTGGTCTCCAGTGGGGGCATGCACGTGCACTTTCCTCCCAAGCTGTAGCAGCAGTGTCACTCTACCCTTCGCGTGGATCATGGGATCTGTGGCTTTCCCTCGAGGCTTTCCCTGAAGGCTTTTTCACGAGGCTTTCCCACAAGGCTGTCCCACGTGCCACAGTGGTGTGAGTCGATCCTCGGCTTGAAAGTCGAGACAGTGCAGAGAAAACAGGTTTCCCTGGAATGGACTGAGACATCTGGGGGACTCAGGGAATGGTGGCACGACCCTGGAGTTCCTCTCGCCTTTCCTGTGGAGAGTGCCTCCTCTTGAGATGCGACGGGAACGCCGGGAATTCTTTCCCGACCACGCAGGGAAAGGATCCCTCCTCACGAGCTAGGAGGCGGAAACGGGGTTCCTCTGGATGTGGGCGGGACTCTCGATGTTTCCTCTCGAGTGGAGACGTGTATGTCGGGGAACTTCTTGAGTTGCAGCAAGGGTGTGAAGGACCCTTTGGAAGTTCCAGAGGTTAGGTGTGATTAGCCTCGAGACGCCTCAGCGGAAATGGGCCTCATCTAGCCTGGAGGGGAAAACCTCCTGAATTTTCTCGAGTTGCGGCAGGTGCTCTCGACTTGCGATGCGGACCTCAGGGACCCGCTCTGGTGGCCTCAGGAAAGGCCAGTCCCCATGCGAGTTTCTCGGGGGCCCCCCGGTATTCCTCACCCGTCAATGCCGGGGCATAAGACCTTGTGCGGAGTCGGTGCTGGAACCTGAGGATTCCTCTCCAGTACCGACATGGATCTTGGGGTACTTCTGGAGTCTCCCCAGGGGAGTCAGTCCTCGTCTCGAGTGGGGACATGCACGTGCGATTACCTCCCGAACTATAGCAGCGGTGTCACGCTTCCCTTCGCATGGATCAAGGGGTCTGTGGCTTTCGCTAGAGGCTTTCCCACGAGGCTTTCCCACGAGGCTATCCCACGAGGCTTTCCCACAGGGCTGTCCCACGTGCCCCCGTGGTGTGAGTCGATCCTCGGCTTGAAAGTCGAGGCAGTGCAGAGAAAACAGGTTTTCCTGGAATGGACTGAGACATCTGGGGACTCTGGGAATGGTTGCACGACCCTGTAGTTCCTCTCGCCTTTCCTGTGGAGAGCTCCTCCTCTTGAGATGCGACGGGAACGCAGGGAATTCGTTCCCGACCACGCAGGGAAAGGATCCCTTCTCTCGAGCTATGGGGTGGAATCCGGGCTCCTCTGGATGTGGGCGGACTCTCGTGCTTTCTCTGGAGTGGAGACGTGTGTTCGCGGAACTTCTTGAGTTGCAGTAAGGGTGTGAAGGCCCCTTTGGAAGTTCCAGAGGTTGGCTGTGATTAGCCTCTAGACGCCTCAGCGGAAATGGGCCTCATCTCGCCTGGAGGGGAGAACGTCCTGGTTTTTCTCCAGATACGGCAGGTGCTCTCGACTTATGACGGGGACCTCAGTGACCCGCTCTGGTGGCCTCACGAAAGGCCAGTCCCCATGCAAGTGGCTCGGGGGCCTCTCGAGATTCCACTCCCGACGATGCTGGGGCCTAAGACTTTGTTTGGTGTTGGTGACGGAACCTGAGGATTCCTCTCCAGTGCTGACATGGATCTTGGGGTACTTCTGGAGTCTCCCCAGGGGAGTCAGTCCTCGTCTCGAGTGGGGGCATGCACGTGCGCTTTCCTCCCAAGCTGTAGTAGCAGTGTCAAGCTTCCCGTCCCGTGGATCAAGGGATCTGTGGCTCTCCCTCGAGGCTTTCCCACAATGCTTCCCACAGGGCTGTCCCACGTGCCACCGTGGTGTGAGTCGATCCTCGGTTTGAAAGTCGAGGCAGTGCAGGGAAAACAGGTTTCCCTGGAATGGACTGAGACATCTGGGGGGACTCTGGGAATGGTGGCACGACCCTGGAGTTTCTCTCTCCTTTCCTGTGGAGAGCGCCTCCTCTTGGAGATGCGACGGGAACACCAGGAATTCGTTCCCGACCACGCAGGGAAAGGATCACTTCTCCCGAGCTATGTGGGCGGAAACGGGGCTCCTCTGGATGTGGGCGGGACTCTCGTGCTTCCTCTCGAGTGGAGACGGGTATGCGGGGAACTTCTTGAGTTGCAGTAAGGGATTGAGGGAACCTTTGTAAGTTCCAGAGGTAAGGTGTGATTAGCCTCGAAACGCCTCAGGTGAAATGGGCCTCATCTCGCCTGGAGGGGAGAACCACCTGGAGTTTCTCGGGTTGCAGGCAGGTTCTCTCGATTTAAGACGGGGACCTCATTGACCCTCTCTGGTGGCCTCAAGAAAGGCCAGTACCCATCCGAGTTGCTCCTAGGCCTCTCGGGATTCCTCTCCCGTCGATGCCGGGGCCTAAGACCTTGTGTGGAGTCCGGTGCCGGAACCTGAGGATTCCTCTCCAGTGCCGACATGGATCTTGGGTACTCCCGGAGTCTCCCCAGGGGCTCAGTCCTCGTCTCAAGTGGTGGCATGCACGTGCGCTTTCCTCCCGAGCTGTAGCAGCAGTGTCACGCTTCCCGTCGCGTGGATCAAGGGATCAGCGGCTTTCCCTCGAGGCTTTCCCAGGAACTTTCCCACGAGGCTTGCACACAGGGCTCTCCCACGTGCCACCGTGGTGTGAGTCGATCCTCGGCTTGAAAGTCGAGGCAGTGCAGGGAAAACAGGTTTCCCTGGAATGGACTGAGATATCTGGCGACTTTGGGGAATGGTGGCACGACCCTGGAGTTCCTCTCGCCTTTCCTGTGGAGAGCGCCTCCTCTTGGGATGCAACGGGAATGCCGGGAATTCTTTCCCGACCACGCAGGGAAAGGATCCCTCCTCTCGAGCAAGAGGCAGAAACAGGGCTCCTCTGGATGTGGGCGGGACTCTCGTGCTTCCTGTTGGAGTGGAGACGGGTATGTCGGGGAACTTGTTGAGTTGCAGCAAGAGTGTGAAGGACCATTTTGAAGTTCGAAGGTTAAGTCTGATTAGCCTCGAGACGCCTCAGCACGAATGGGCCTCATCTCGCCTGGAGGGGGAGAACCTCCTGGATTTTCTCGAGTTGCGGCAGGTGCTCTCCGACTTACGACGGGGACTTCAGGGACCCGCTCTGGTGGCCTCAGGAAAGGCCTGTCCCCATGCGAGTTGCTCGGGGGCCACTCGGGATTCCTCTCCCGTCGATGCCGGGGCCTAAGACATTGTGTGGAGACGGTGCCAGAACTTGAGGTTTCCTCTCCAGTGCTGACATGGATCTTGGAGTACTTCTGGAGTCTCCCTCAGTGGAGTCAGTCCTTGTCTCGAGTGGGGGCATGCACGTGCGCTTTCCTCCGAGCTGTAGCAGCAATGTCACGCTTCCCTTCTCGTGGATCAAGGATCAGGGGCTTTCCCTCGAGGCTTTCCCACGAGGCTTTCCCACGAGGCTTTTCCACATGGATGTCCACGTGCCACCGTTGGTGTGAGTCGATCCTCGGCTTGAAAGTCGAGGCAGTGCAGGGAAAAAAGGTTTCCCTGGAATGAACTGAGACATCTGGGGGACTCTGGGAATGGTGGCACGACCCTGGAGTTCCTCTCGCCTTTCCAGTGGAGAGCGCATCCTCTTGAGATGCGACTGGAATGCCGGGAATTCTTTCCCGACCACGCAGGAAAAGGATCCCTCCCCTCGAGCTAGGGGGCGGAAACGGGGCTCCTCTGGATGTGGGCGGGACTCTCGTCCTTCCTCTGGAGTGGAGACGAGTATGTCGGGGAACTTCTTGAGTTGCAGCAAGGGTGTGAAGTACCCTTTGGAAGTTCCAGAGGTTAGGTGTGATTAGCCTCGAGACGACTCAGCCGAAATGGGCCTCATCTCGCCTGGAGGGGAGAACTCCTGGATTTACTCGAGTTTGTGGCAGGTGCTTTCCACGTAGGACGGGGAACACAGGGACCCGCTCTGGTGGCCTCAGGGAAGGCCAGTACCCATGCGAGTTGCTTGGGGGCCTCTTAGGATTCCTCTCCCGTTGATGCCGGGGCCTAAGTCCTTGTGTGGAGTCGTTGCCGGAATCTGAGGATTCCTTCTCCAGTGCTTACATGGATCTAGGGGTACTTCTAGAGTCTCCCCAGGGGAGTCAGTCCTCGTCAGATTGGGGGCATGCACGTTGGGCTTTCCTGCCGAGCTGTAGGAGAAGTGTCACGCTTCCCTTCGCGTGGATCAAGGGAATCTGTGGCTTTCCCTCGAGGCTTTCCCACAGGGCTGTCCCACGTGCCACCGTGGTGTGAGTCGATCCTCGGCTTGAAAGCCGAGGCAGTGCAGGGAAAACAGGTTTCCTTGTAATGCACGGAGACATCTGGGGGACTCTGGGAATGGTGTCACGACCCTGGAATTCCTCTCGACTTTCCTGTGGAGAGCGCCTCCTCTTGGGATGCGACGGGAACGCCGGGAAATTTTTTCACGATCACGCAGGGAAAGGATCCCTCCTCTCGAGCTAGGAGGCGGAACGGGGCTCCTCTGGATGTGGGCGGGACTCTCGTGCTTCCTCTCGGAGTGGAGACGGTATGTGGGGGAACTTCTTGAGTTGCAGCAAGGATGTGAAGGACCCTTTGAAAGTTCCAGAGGTTAGGTGTGATTAGCCTCGAGACGGCTCAGCTGAAATGGGCCTCATCTCGCCTGGAGGGGAGAACCTCCTGGATTTTCTCGAGTTGCGGCAGGTGTCCGCGACTTACGACGGGGACCTCAGGGACCCGCTCTGGTGGCCTCAGGAAAGGTATCTCCCCGTGCGAGTTGCTCGGGGGCCTCTCGGGATTCCTCTCCCGTCAATGTCCGGGGCCTAAGACCTTGTGTGGAGTAGCTGCCGGAACCTGAGTATTCCTCTCAAGTGCTGACATGGATCTTGGGGTTACGTCTGGTGTCTCCCCAGGGGAGTCAGTCCTCGTCTCGAGTGGGGGCATGCACGTGCGCTTTCCTCCGAGCTGTAGCAGCTGTTTCATTCTTCCCGTCGAGTGGATCAAGGGATCTGTGGCTTTCCCTCGAGGCTTTCCCACGAGGCTTTCCCACAGGGCTGTCCCACGTGCCACCGTGGTGTGAGTCGATCCTCGGCTTGAAAGTCGAGGCAGTGCAGGGAAAACAGGTTTTCCTGGAATGGACCGAGACATCTGGGGGATTCTGGGAATGGTGGCACGACCCTGGAGTTCCTCTCGCTTTTTCTGTGGGAGAGGCCTCCTCTTGAAATGCGACGGGAATGCCGGGAATTCTTTCCCGACCACGCAGGGAAAGGATCCCTCCTCTCGAGCTAGGAGGCGGACATGGGGCTCCTCTGGATGTGGGCGGACTCCCGTGTTTCGTCTCGAGTGAAGACGGGTATGTCGGGAACTTCTTGAGTTTCAGCAAGGTGTGAAGGACCCTTTGGAAGTTCCAGAGGTTAGGTGTGATTAGCCTCGAGACGCCTCAGCGGAAATGGTCCTCATCTCGCCTGAAGGGGATAAACTCCTGGATTTACTCGAGTTGCGGCAGGTGCTTTCCACGTAGGACGGGGACCACAGGGACCCGCTCTGTTGGCCTCAGGGAAGGCCAGTCCCCAGGCGAGTTGCTCGGGGGCCTCTTAGGATTCCTCTCCCGTTGATGCTGGTGCTAAGTCCTTGTGTGGAGTCGTTGCCGGAATCTGAGGATTCCTCTCCAGTGCTGACATGGATCTAGGGGTACTTCTAGAGTCTCCCCAGGGGAGTCAGTCCTCGTCAGAGTGGGGGCAGGCACATTGGCTTTCCTACCGAGCTGTAGGAGCAGTGTCACGCTTCCCTTCACATGGATCAAGGGATCTGTGGCTTTCCCTCGAGGCTTTCCCACAGGCTGTCCACGAGGCTTTCCACAAGGCTGTCCCACGTGCCACGTGGTGTGAGTCAAACCTCGGCTTGAAAGCCGAGGCAGTGCAGGGAAAACAGGTTTCCCTGGAATGCACGGAGACATCTGGGGGACTCTGGGAATGGTGGCACGACCCTGGAGTTCCTCTCGCCTTTCCTGTGGAGATCGCCTCCTCTTGAGAATGCGACGGGAACGCTGGAATTTCTTTCCGACCACGCAGGAGGGAAAGGATCCCTCCTCTCGAGCTAGGAGGAGGAAACGGGGCTCCTCTGGAATGTGGGCGGACTCTCCTGCTTCCTCTCGAGTGGAGACGGGTATGTCTGGGGAACTTTCTTGAGTTGCAGCAAGGGTGTGAAGGACCCTTTGGAAGTTCCAGAGTTTAGGTGTGATTAGCCTCGAGACGCCTCAGTGGAAATG
>NW_017212398.1:0-16656 GCF_001704415.2 Capra hircus
GAATCCAGGACGGGGGGAGCCTAGTGGCTACCGTCTATGGCGTCGCACAGAGTCGAACACGACTGAAGCAACTTAGCCAGCAGCAGTAAGCAGTTCCTTTTTAGGGCAGTTATCCCTGAGATTGGGACCTGGAAAGGCAGAGCCACCTCCACACACACGTCTTTTCTGTCCCCTTTCCTCTGGAGGAGAGCTCTAGTGAGCCTAGGTCTGTCAGAAAATTCTTGGCTTTGACGGGATCACACCCGGTGTGTGAACCTGCATACCCGACCTAGGGGCCACCCGACCTAGGGGCCACAGGCACCTGTTTTGCTCGAGTGGGTCCTGGAGAGAAGCGAGTTTGCTCCACCTCCACCCTTTGGCAGTGTGGAGGGAAGAGGGCACAACCCTCTCCCAAAGGGGACATAGGGCCTACCAGGAGAGAAAGGCCCCTTGAGGAGCTGAGCCCAGGTAGGCAGCCAGTGATGTCAAGCACACTCCCGCTGCTTGCTTCTTCATGGGCACTCCCACGATCTGCTAGGAATGTCTTTGCAAGGATCTCAAAGGGAAGGGGAGATACATGGCCCTGTCTCTGGAACTTCAGTCCTCTGAGCAGATCTGGAGGTCTTGAGTTGTATAAGCAAACCTGTTCCTTCCAAATAGAGGCTTGCAAACACACCCCCGGTGGTTGCCTCTTCTTCCCCGAAGAAGTCTTTCTTTCCCCACATGCTGCGAACTCCCTGTCCCAACCTCCAAGAATAGCGCTTCTTGCCATTCCTTTCTTAGAGGCAGTTA
Organism: Capra hircus; assembly: GCF_001704415.2. NCBI lineage: Eukaryota > Metazoa > Chordata > Mammalia > Artiodactyla > Bovidae > Capra > Capra hircus. The sequence continues at coordinate 772 of NW_017212398.1, forward strand.
TCTCTGAGCTGGGGGCTGTAGGGAGTAGCCCCACACTCACAGGGAAAGGCAAAGACTCCTCCATACATCTCCTCTATCCCCTTTGCTCTGGAGGAGAGCTCTAGTGAGCCTAGGTCTTTCAGGAAAATTCTTGGCTTGGACAGGATCTCACCCTGTTTGTGAACCTGCATACCCAACCAGGGGCCACAGAGCACCTGTTTCAGTAAAGTGGGCCCTGAAAGGGTGCAGCCTAGCAAGAGCTTGAAAATCCATTCAATTGCTGTTTTTGTACCTCTGACAGAGCGAGCTTGGCTCCACCCTTTGGCAGTGAGGAGAAAAGAGGCATGACACCCTCCCCAAGGGGACATGGGCCTACTTCGAGAGGAAAGGCCCCTTGTGGAGATGAGGCCAGGAAGGCACACAGTCGTGTCAAACACACTCCCACTGCTTGCTTCTTCAGGGGCACTCCCGCTATCAGCTAGGAATGTCTTTGCAATGATCACAAAGGGAAGGGGAGATACAGGGCCCTGCTTCTGGACCTCCGGTGCTCTGAGCAAATCTCGAGGTCTCCCGTTGTTGGTCAAGGTCAAGGTCAAGTTCAAGTTCAAGGTCAAGTTGAAGTTCAAGGTCAAGGTCAAGTTCAAGTTCAAGGTCAAGTTCAAGTTCAAGTTCAAGGTCAAGGTCAAGTTCAAGGTCAAGTCAAGTTCAAGTTCAAGTTCAAGGTCAAGGTCAACTTCAAGGTCAAGGTCAAGGTCAAGTTCAAGTTCAAGTTAAGGTTAAGTTCTCAAGTTCAAGGTCAAGGTCAAGGTCAAGGTCAAGTTCAAATTCAAGGGCAAGGCAAGGCCCAGCCAAGGCCAAGGCAAGGGCAAGGGCAACGCCAAGGGCAAGGCCAAGGCCCAGGCCAAGGCAAAGGCCAAGGCCACCAAAGCGAAGCCCAAACCCCGTAACGCCTGACAAAAGGCAGAAGCCACTAGGCCCCTGCGCAGAGGAAGCCACTAAAGGCAGCAAGGCCACAGAGCTCCCCGACTCCCATTCCCACAGGAAGATATGAGGATAAAGGGCCTCATCCCAGCACAGCACCTGCTCCCACCACCACCCAACCCCGGCCCCCGCCCCCCGCAGCACTCCCCCTGAAACAACACTGTCTTCCCAGAAAAGAGAACGGAGAAGCCATGCGTGTGCCAAAGGAGCAAGATGAACGAACGATGCCAGGCCCTCCGAATTTGGGCACACCTGACGCCTCGGAACCCCGGGCCTGGCCGATGGGTCCCCGCCGTTCTCGGGTGGGAGGGGGGTCAACACGTTGGCCGAGAGCCCTTGCCCAGGCCACCTGCAAATCCCCTGAGATGTGATCCGACCACAGGGACCGAGGGCAAACGTACTGCTTGAGGTGCTGGAGGAGCCGGACGAAGCCATGGTGGGAGAGGCACACGGGCATGCTGCAGACTGCTGGCCGAGTGGGTGGGGACCCAGCAGCTCAGGACTCTGGAAAGCGGGAGGCGGCTCCGCCCCATTGACGTCAATAAGGTTTGGGTGGGTAGATGGAGGGGGCCGCCCCTGGCCTCTTTCCAAGCAGAGACCCTGGACGGAGTCCCGTGGAGTGAGTGGGCTTTTCCCGGGCACGGCTGTGCCCCGGACCGCCAAGATCCCCGTTGGGGTGGGCGGGCAGTTCGGGGGCTTTGGTTTGTGGCCCTCCCTCTCAGCGGGGGGTGGGATCAATCCCGGGTGGATCAATCAGGGGCCCTCAGCAGTGCCAAGGGAGCTCACCGCCCAGGAAACGCCCCTAGGTCCCTTTGAATTGGCCACCAACGCCCCCTTTCCCAGCCTGCCTTGCTCTGGGATTTCCCGCCTTTTCACATTCCACAGGTCCCTGGGCCTCGACTGTCCCCCTCTGGCTCCTCTGAGGCATTCTGGGACACCAGACGCTCTCTCCAGCGCCTCCACCTAGATCCCTCGCTGTCCTCGCCTCTGTTTCCCCCCTGCCCCCTCCCCAACTCCTCCGTGGGCTCTTGGCGTCCATTCCCTACAGCAGTCCCAGAGTGCCACCCCCGAGGGCTTTGAGTTGCCTGGAGCCCAAGGCTCCGGACAGAGACCTGAGGGGCCAGCGTCTGGACTGGCAGCTAATGCCATTTGGGGCTTTTCTCACGTGGAGCCTGAGGCCCGAATATCCACGGGCAACCCCCCAGCGCGAGTGCCCTGGAGATACCCGACCAAGGGGACAGTGTACCCCCTACTGTGGGGAAGGAGGTTCCTGTTTTCCCTGCACTGGTTCGACTTTCACGCCGAGGATCGATCACACCATGGTGGCAAGTGGAATAGCCCTGAGAGAAAGCCTCATGGGAAGACTCGAGGGAAAGCCACAGATCCCTTGATCCACGGGACGGGAAGCGAGACACTGCTGCTACCGCTCAGGAGGAAAGCGCACGTGCATGACCCCACTCGAGCCGAGGACTGACGCCACTTGGGAGACTCCAGAAGTACGCCAAGATCCATGTCAGCACTGGAGAGCAATCCTCAGGTTCCGGTCCCGACTCCACACAAGGACTTAGGCCCCGGCATCGACAGGAGAGGAATCCTGAGAGGGCCCCTAGCACCTCGCATGGGGACTGGCCTTTCCTGAGGTCACCAGAGCGGGTCCCTGAGGTCTCTGTCGAAACTCGAGAGCACCTGCCGCAACTGGAGAAAATCCAGGAGGTTCTCCCCTCCAGGCGAGATGAGGCCCATTTCCGCTGAGGCGTCTCGAGGCTAATCACACCTAACCTCTGGAACTTCCAAAGGGTCCTTCACACCCTTGCTGCAACTCAAGAAGTTCCCCGACATACCCGTCTCCACTCGAGAGGAAGCACGGGTCCCGCCCACATCCAGAGGAGCCCCATTCCGCCTCCTAGCTCGAGAGGAGGGATCCTTTCCCTGCGTGGTCGGGAAAGAATTCCCGGCCTTCCCGTCGCATTCAAGAGGAGGCGCTCTCCACAGAAAAGCGAGAGGAACTCCAGGGTCGTGCCACCATTCCCAGAGTCCCCAGATGTCTCATTCCATTCCAGGGAAACCTGTTTTCCCTGCACTGCCTCGACTTTCAAGCCGAGGATCGACTCACACCACGGTGGCACGTGGGACAGCCCTGTGGGAAAGCCTGGAAAGCCTCGTGGGAAAGCCTCAATGGAAATCCACAGATCCCTTGATCCACTCGAAGGAAATGAAACTGCTGCTACAGCTCGGGAGGAAAGCGCACGTGCATGCCCCCACTCGAGACGAGGACTGACTCCCCTGGGGAGACACCAGAAGTACCCCAAGATCCATGTCAGCACTTGAGAGGAATCCTCAGGTTCCGGCAGCGACTCCTCACAAGGTCTTAGGCCCCGGCATTGACAGGAGAGGAATCCCGAGAGGCCCAGAGCAACTCGCATGGGCAGAGCCTTTCCTGAGGCCACCAGAGCGGGTCCCTGAGGTCCCCGTCGTAAGTCGAGAGCACCTGCCGCAACTCGAGAAAATCCAGGAGGTTCTCCCCTCCAGGCGAGATGAGGCCCATTTCCGCTGAGGCGTCTCGAGGCTAATCACACCTAAGCTCTGGAACTTTCAAAGGGTCCTTCACACCCTTGCTGCAACTCAAGAAGTTCCCCACATACCGTCTCCACTCCAGAGGAAGCACGAGAGTCCCGCCCACATCCAGAGGAGCCCCGTTTCCGCCTCCTAGCTTGAGAGGAGGGATCCTTTCCCTGCGTGGTCGGGAAAAGTTCCCGGCGTTCCCGTCGCATCCCAAGAGGAGGCGCTCTCCACAGGAAAGGCGAGAGGAACTCCAGGGTCGTGACACCATTCCAGAGTCCCACAGATGTCTCCGTCCATTCAGGGAAACCTGTTTTCCCTGCACTGCCTCGACTTTCAAGCCGAGGATCGACTCACACCACGGTGGCACGTGGGACAGCCCTGTGGGAAAGCCTCGTGGGAAAGCCTCTGGGAAAGCCTCGTGGGAAAGCCTCGAGGGAAAGCCACAGATCCCTTGATCCACGCGAAGGGAAGCGTGACACTGCTCCTACAGCTCGGGAGGAAAGCCCAAGTGCATGCCCCCAATCTGACGAGGACTGACTCCCCTGGGGAGACTCCAGAAGTACCCCTAGATCCATGTCAGCACTGGAGAGGAATCCTCAGGTTCCGGCAACGACTCCACACAAGGTCTTAGGCCCCGACATCAACGGGAGAGGAATCCTAAGAGGCCCCCGAGCAACTCGCATGGGGACTGGCCTTCCTGAGGCCACCAGAGCGGGTCCCTGAGGTCCCCGTCGTAAGTGGAAAGCACCTGCCGCAACTCGAGAAAATCCAGGAGGTTCTCCCCTCCAGCGAGATGAGGCCCATTTCCGCTGAGGCGTCTCGAGGCTAATCACACCTAACCTCTGGAACTTCCAAAGGGTCCTTCACACCCTTGCTGCAACTCAAGAAGTTCCCCGACATACCCGTCTCCACTCGAGAGGAAGCACGAGAGTCCCGCCCACATCCAGAGGAGACCCGTTTCCGCCTCCTAGCTCGAGAGGAGGGATCCTTTCCCTGCGTGGTCGGGAAAGAATTCCCGGCGTTCCGTCGCATCTCCAAGAGGAGGCGCTCTCCACAGGAAAGGCGAGAGGAACTCCAGGGTCGTGCCACCATTCCCAGAGTCCCCCAGATGTCTCAGTCCATTCCAGGGAAACCTGTTTTCCCTACACTGCCTCGACTTTCAAGCCGAGGATCGACTCACACCACGGTGGCACGTGGGACAGCCCTGTGGGAAAGCCTCGTGGGCTCGGAAAGCCTCGTGGGAAAGCCTCGAGGGAAAGCCACAGATCCCTTGATCCACGCGAAGGGAAGCGTGACACTGCTGCTACAGCTCGGCAGGAAAGCCGCAAGTGCATGCCCCCAATCGAGACGAGGACTGACTCCCCTGGGGAGACTCTAGAAGTACCCCTAGATCCATGTCAGCACTGGAGAGGAATCCTCAGATTCCGGCAACGACTCCACACAAGGACTTAGGCCCCGGCATCAACGGGAGAGGAATCCTAAGAGGCCCCCGAGCAACTCGCATGGGGACTGGCCTTCCCTGAGGCCACCAGAGCGGGTCCCTGTGGTCCCCGTCCTACGTGCGAAAGCACCTGCCGCAACTCGAGAAAATCCAGGAGGTTCTCCCCTCCAGTCGAGATGAGGCCCATTTCCGCTGAGGCGTCTCGAGGCTAATCACACCTAACCTCTGGAACTTCCAAAGGGTACTTCACACCCTTGACTGCAACTCAAGAAGTTCCCCGACATACCCGTCTTCACTCGAGAGGAAATACGAGAGTCCCGCCCACATCCAGAGGAGCCCCGTTTCCGCCTCATAGCTCGAGAGGATTGATTCTCTCCCTGTGTCGTCGGGAAAGGATTCCTGGCATTCCCGCGCATCTGAACAGGAGGCGTTCTCCACAGGAAAGGCGAGAGGAAATCCAGGGTCGTGCCACCATTCCAGAGTCCCCAGATGTCTCAGTCCATCTGCCATGGGAAACCTGTTTTCCCTGCACTGCCTCCACTTTCAAGCCGAGGATCGACTCACACCACGGTGGCACGTGGGACAGCCCTTGTGGGAAAGCCTCGTGGGAAAGCCTCGAGGCAAAGCCAAAGATCCCTTGATCCACGCGAAGGGAAGCGCGACACTGCTGCTACAGCTCGGGAGGAAATGCACACGTGCATGCCCCCACGCGAGACGAGGACTGACTCCCCTGGGGAGACTCCAGAAGTACCGCAAGATGCCATGTCAGCACTGGAGAGGAATCCTCAGGTTCCGGCCACCGACTCCACACAAGGTCTTAGGCCCCGGCGATCGAAGGGAGAGGAATCCCAAGAGGCCCCGAGCAACTCGCATGGGGACTGGCCTTTCCTGAGGCCACCAGAGCGGGTCCCTGAGGTCCCCGTCGTAAGTCAAGAGCACCTGCCGCAACTCGAGAAAATCCAGGAGGTTCTCCCCTCCAGGCGAGATGAGACCCATTTCCACTCAGGCTGTCTCGAGGCTAATCACACCTAACCCCTGGAACTTCCAAAGGGTCCTTCACACCCTTGCTACAACTCAAGAAGTTCCCCAACATATCTGACTCCACTCGAGAAGAAGCACGAGAGTCCCGCCCACATCCAGAGGAGCCCCGTTTCCGCCTCGTACCTCGCGGTCAGGTATCTTTTTCCTGTATGTTCCGGAAAGAATTCCAGGTGTTCCCGTCGCATCTCATGAGGAGGCGCTCTCCAAAGGAAAGGCGAGAGAAACTCCAGTGTTGTGCCATCATTCCAAGAGTCCCCCAGATATCTCAGTGTGCCGGGGTCCTGCCCGCTGGATCCAGGGAATTCGACGGATGGACGGCGTTGACGTGGAAAGTCTTGTGTATTTATTAATGTAAGATGAGATTAAGAAATTATAGGGTAGTAAGAAGATTAACTGGAGGAAAAAGGCTGAATAGCTAGGTTTACGCGGAAGGCCAATAAAATTCCCGACAAGGAATTTTCTGGCGGATCTGGGAATGGTGGCACGACCCTCGAGTTCCTCTTGCCTTTCCTGTGGAGAGCGCCTCCTCTTGAGATGCGCGGGAACGCCGGGAATTCTTTCACGACCACACAGGGAAACGATCCCTCCTCTGGATCTATCAGGCGGAAACGGGGCTCCTCTGGATGTGGGCGGGACTCTCGTGCTTTCTCTCGAGTGGAGACGGGTATGTCGGGGAACTTCTTGAGTTGCAGCAAGGGTGTGAAGGACCCTTTGGAAGTTCCAGATGTTAGATGTGATTAGCCTCTAGACGCCTCAGCGGAAATGGGCCTCATCTCGCCTGGAGGGGAGAACCTCCTGGATTTTCTCGAGTTGCGGCAGGTGCTCTCGACTTACGACGGGGACCATCAGGGATCCGCTATGGTGGCCTCAGGAAACGGCCAGTCCACATGCGAGTTGCTCGGGGAGCCTCTCGGGATTCCTCTCCCGTCGATGCCGGGGCCTAAGACCTTGTGTGGAGTCGGTGCCGGAACCTGAGGATTCCTCTCCAGTGCTGACATGGATCTTGGGGTACTTCTGGAGTCTCCCCAGGGGACTCAGTCCTCGTCTCGAGTGGGGCGTGCACGTGCGCTTTCCTCCCGAGCTGTAGCAGCAGTGTCACGCTTTCCCTTCGCGTGGATCAAGGGATCTGTGGCTTTCCCTCGAGGCTTTCCCACGAGGCTTTCCCACGAGGCTTTCCCACAGGGCTGTCCCACGTGCCACCGTGGTTGTGAGTCGTTCCTCGGCTTGAAAGTCGAAACAGTGCAGGGAAAACAGGTTTCCCTGGAATGGACTGAGACATCTGGGGGACTCTGGGAATGTGGCATCGACCATGGAGTTCCTCTCGCCTTTCCTGTGGAGAGCGCCTCCTCTTGAGATGCGACGGGAACGCCGGGAATTCTTTCCGACCACGCAGGGAAAGGATCCCTCCTCTCGAGCTAGGAGGCGAAACCAGGGCTCCTCTGGATGTGGGCGGGACTCTCGTGCTTCCTCTCGAGTGGAGACGGGTATGTCGGGGAACTTCTTGAGTTGCAGCAAGGGTGTGAAGGACCCTTTCGAAGTTCCAGAGGTTAGGTGTGATTAGCCTCGAGACGCCTCAGCGGAAATGGGCCTCATCTCGACTGGAGGGGAGAACCTCCTGGATTTTCTCGAGTTGCGGCAGGTGCTCTCGACTTACGACGGGGACCTCAGGGACCCGCTCTGGTGGCCTCAGGAAAGGCCAGTCCCCATGCGAGTTGCTCGGGGGCCTCTCGGGATTCCTCTCCCCTCGATGCCGGGGCCTAAGATCTTGTGTGGAGTCGGTGCCGGAACCTGAGGATTCCTCCCCAGTGCTGACATGGATCTTGGGTACTTCTGGATTCTCCCCAGGGGAGTCAGTCCTCGTCTCGAGTGGGGGCATGCACGTTCGCTTTCCTCCCGAGCTGTAGCAGCAGTGTCACGCTTCCCATCGCGTATATCAAGGGATCTGTGGCTTTCCCACGAGGCTTTCCCACAGGGCTGTCCCACGTGCCACCGTGGTGTGAGTCGATCCTCGGCTTGAAAGTCGAGGCAGTGAAGGGAAAGCAGGTTTCCCTGGAATGGACTGAGACATCTGGGGGACTCTGGGAATGGTGGCATGACCCGGGAGTTCCTCTCGCCTTTCCTGTGGAGAGCGCAGACTCTTGAGATGCGACCGGGAACGCCGGGAATTCTTTCCCGACCACACAGGGAAAGGATCCCTCCTCTCGACCCAGGAGGCGGAAACGGGACTCCTTTGGATGTGGGCGGGACTCTCGTGCTTCCTCTCGAGTGGAGACGGGTATGTCGAGGAACGTGTTGAGTTGCAGCAAGGGTGTGAAGCATCCTTTGGAAGTTCCAGAGGTTAGCTGTGATTAGCCTTGAGACGCCTCAGCAGAAATGGGCCTCATCTCGCCTGGAGGGGAGAACCTCCTGGATTTTCTCGAGTTGCGGCAGGTGCTCTCGACTTACGACGGGGACCTCAGGGACCCGCTCTGGTGGCCTCAGGAAAAGGCCAGTCCCCATGCCAGTTGCTCGGGGGCCCTCTTCGGGATTCCTCTCCCGTCGATGCCGGGGCCTGAGACCTTGTGTGGAGTCGGTGCCGGAACCTGAGGATTCCTCTCCAGTGCTGACATGCATCTTGGGGTACTTCTGGAGTCTCCCCAGGGGAGTCAGTCCTCGTCTGCGAGTGGGGGCAGTGCACGTGCGCTTTCCTCCCGAGCTGTAGCAGCAGTGTCGCGCTATCCCTTCGCGTGGATCAAGGGATCTGTGGCTTTCCCTCGAGGCTTTCCCACGAGGCTTTCCCACGAGGCTTTCCCACAGGGCTGTCCCACGTGCCACCGTGGTGTGAGTCGATCCTCGGCTTCAAAGTCGAGGCAGTGCAGGGAAAACAGGTTTCCCTGGAATGGACTGAGACATCTGGGGGACTCTGGGAATGTGGCACGACACCTGGAGTTCCTCTCGCCTTTCCTGTGGAGAGCGCCTCCTCTTGAGATGCGACGGGAACGCGGGGAATTCTTTCCCACCACGCAGGGAAAGGATCCCTCCTCTCCGAGCTAGGAGGCGGAAACAGGGTCTCCTCTGGATGTGGGCGGGACTCTCGTGCTTCCTCTCGAAGTGGAGACGGGTATGTCGGGGAACTTCTTGAGTTGCAGCAAGGGTGTGAAGGACCCTTTGGAAGTTCCAGAGTTAGAGTGTGATTAGCCTCCAGACGCCTCAGCGGAAATGGGCCTCATCTCGCCTGGAGGTGAGAACCTCCTGCATTTTCTCAAGTTGCGGCAGGTGCTCTCGACTTACGACAGGGACCTCAGGGACCCGCTCTGGAGGCCTCAGGAAAGGCCAGTCCCCATGCGAGTTGCTCGGGGGCCTCTCGGGATTCCTCTCCCGGTCGATGCCGGGGCCTAAGATCTTGTGTGGAGTCGGGTGCGGAACCTGAGGATTCCTCTCCCAGTGCTGACATGGAATCTTGGGGTACTTCTGGAGTTCTCCCCAGGGGAGTCAGTCCTCGTCTCGACGTGGGGCCATGCACGTGTCGCTTTCCTCCCGAGCTGTAGCAGCAGTGTCACGCTTTCCTTCGCGTGGATCAAGGGATCTGTGGCTTTCCCTCGAGGCTTTCCACGAGGCTTTCCACGAGGCTTTCCCACAGGGCTGTCCCACGTGCCACCGTGTTGTGAGTCGTTCCTCGGCTTGAAAGTCGAAACAGTGCAGGGAAAACAGGTTTCCCTGGAATGGACTGAGACATCTGGGGGACTCTGGGAATGGTGGCTCGACATTGGAGTTCCTCTCGCCTTTCCTGTGGAGAGCGCCTCATCTTGAGATGCGACGGGAACGCCGGGAATTCTTTCCGACCACGCAGGGAAAGGATCCCTCCTCTCGAGCTAGGAGGCGGAAACCAGGGCTCCTCTGGATGTGGGCGGGACTCTCGTGCTTCCTCTCGAGTGGAGACGGGTATGTCGGGGAACTTCTTGAGTTGCAGCAAGGGTGTGAAGGACCCTTTGGAAGTTCCAGAGGTTAGGTGTGATTAGCCTCGAGACGCCTCAGCGGAAATGGGCCTCATCTCGACTGGAGGGGAGAACCTCCTGGATTTTCTCGAGTTGCGGCAGGTGCTCTCGACTTACGACGGGGACCTCAGGGACCCGCTCTGGTGGCCTCAGGAAAGGCCAGTCCCCATGCCGAGTTGCTCGGGGCCTCTCGGGATTCCTCTCCCCGTCGATGCCGGGGCCTAAGATCTTGTGTGGAGTCGGTGCCGGAACCTGAGGATTCCTCCCCAGTGCTGACATGGATCTTGGGGTACTTCTGGATTCTCCCCAGGGGAGTCAGTCCTCGTCTCGAGTGGGGGCATGCACGTTCGCTTTCCTCCCGAGCTGTAGCAGCAGTGTCACGCTTCCCATCGCGTATATCAAGGGATCTGTGGCTTTCCCACGAGGCTTTCCCACAGGGCTGTCCCACGTGCCACCGTGGTGTGAGTCGATCCTCGGCTTGAAAGTCGAGGCAGTGAAGGGAAAGCAGGTTTCCCTGGAATGGACTGAGACATCTGGGGGACTCTGGGAATGGTGGCACGACCCGGGAGTTCCTCTCGCCTTTCCTGTGGAGAGCGCAGACTCTTGAGATGCGACGGGAACGCCGGGAATTCTTTCCCGACCACACAGGGAAAGGATCCCTCCTCTCCGACCCAGGAGCGGAAACGGGACTCCTTTGGATGTGGGCGGGACTCTCGTGCTTCCTCTCGAGTGGAGACGGGTATGTCGAGGAACGTGTTGAGTTGCAGCAAGGGTGTGAAGCATCCTTTGGAAGTTCCAGAGGTTAGCTGTGATTAGCCTTGAGACGCCTCAGCAGAAATGGGCCTCATCTCGCCTGGAGGGGAGAACCTCCTGGATTTTCTCGAGTTGCGGCAGGTGCTCTCGACTTACGACGGGGACCTCAGGGACCCGCTCTGGTGGCCTCAGGAAAGGCCAGTCCCCATGCCAGTTGCTCGGGGGCCTCTCGGGATTCCTCTCCCGTCGATGCCGGGGCCTGAGACCTTGTGTGGAGTCGGTGCCGGAACCTGAGGATTCCTCTCCAGTGCTGACATGCATCTTGGGTACTTCTGGAGTCTCCCCAGGGAGTCAGTCCTCGTCTCGAGTGGGGGCATGCACGTGCGCTTTCCTCCCTAGCTGTAGCAGCAGTGTCGCGCTACCCTTCGCGTGGATCAAGGGATCTGTGGCTTTCCCTCGAGGCCTTTCCCACGAGGCTTTCCCACGAGGCTTTCCCACAGGGCTGTCCCACGTGCCACCGTGGTGTGAGTGGATCCTCGGCTTCAAAGTCGAGGCAGTGCAGGGAAAACAGGTTTCCCTGGAATGGACTGAGACATCTGGGGGACGCTGGGAATGGTGGCACGACCCTGGAGTTCCTCTCGCCTCTCCTGTGGAGAGCGCCTCCTCTTGACATGCGACCGGAACGCGGGAATTCTTTCCCCACCACGCAGAGAAAGGATCCCTCCTCCCGAGCTAGGAGTCGGAAACGGGTCTCCTCTGGATGTGGGCGGACTCTCGTGCTTCCTCTCAAGTGGAGACGGGTATGTCGGGGAACTTCTTGAGTTGCAGCAAGGGTGTGAAGGACCCTTTGGAAGTTCCAGATGTTAGATGTGATTAGCCTCCAGACGCCTCAGCGGAAATGGGCCTCATCTCGCCTGGAGGTGAGAACCTCCTGCATTTTCTCAAGTTGCAGCAGGTGCTCTCGACTTACGACAGGGACCTCAGGGACCCGCTCTGGAGGCCTCAGGAAAGGCCAGTCCCCATGCGAGTTGCTCGGGGGCCTCTCGGGATTCCTCTCCCGGTGATGCCGGGGCCTAAGATCTTGTGTGGAGTGGGTGCCGGAACCTGAGGATTCCTCTCCAGTGCTGACATGGAACTTGGGGTACTTCTGGAGTCTCCCCAGTGGAGTCAGTCCTCATCTCGACTGAGGGGCATGCACGATGCGATTTCCTCCCGAGCTGTAGCAGCAGTGTCACGCTTCCCTTCGCGTGCATCAAGGGATCTGTGGCTTTCCCCTCGAGCCTTTCCCCGAGGCTTTCCCACGAGGCTTTCCCACAGGGCTAGTCCCTACGTGCCACCGTGGTGTGAGTCGATCCTCGGCTTGAAAGTCGAAACAGTGCAGGGAAAACAGGTTTCCCTGGAATGGACTGAGACATCTGGAGGACTCTGGGAATGTGGCACGACCTGGAGTTCCTCTCGCCTTTCCTGTGGAGAGCGCCTCATCTTGAGATGCGACAGGAACGCCGGGAATTCTTTCCGACCACGCAGCGAAAGGATCCCTCCTCTCGAGCTAGGAGGCCGGAAACCAGGCTCCTCTGGATGTGGGCGGGACTCTCGTGCTTCCTCTCGAGTGGAGACGGGTATGTCGGGGAACTTCTTGAGTTGCAGCAAGGGTGTGAAGGACCCTTTCGAAGTTCCAGAGGTTAGGTGTGATTAGCCTCGAGACGCCTCAGCGGAAATGGGCCTCATCTCGACTGGAGGGGAGAACCTCCTGGATTTTCTCGAGTTGCGGCAGGTGCTCTCGACTTACGACGGGGACCTCAGGGACCCGCTCTGGTGGCCTCAGGAAAGGCCAGTCCCCATGCGAGTTGCTCGGGGGGCCTCTCGGGATTCCTCTCCCCTCGATGCCGGGGCCCTAAGATCTTGTGTGGAGTCGGTGCCGGAACCTGAGGATTCCTCCCCAGTGCTGACATGGATCTTGGGGTACTTCTGGATTCTCCCCAGGGGAGTCAGTCCTCGTCTCGAGTGGGGCATGCACGTTCGCTTTCCTCCCGAGCTGTAGCAGCAGTGTCACGCTTCCCATCGCGTATATCAAGGGATCTGTGGCTTTCCCACGAGGCTTTCCCACAGGGCTGTCCCACGTGCCACCATGGTGTGAGTGGATCCTCGGCTTCAAAGTCGAGGCAGTGCAGGGAAACAGGTTTCCCTGGAATGGACTGAGACATCTGGGGGACGCTGGGAATGGTGGCACGACCCTGGAGTTCCTCTCGCCTCTCCTGTGGAGAGCGCCTCCTCTTGACATGCGACGGGGAACGCGGGGAATTCTTTCCCCACCACGCAGAGAAAGGATCCCTCCTCCCGAGCTAGGAGTCGGAAACGGGTCTCCTCTGGATGTGGGCGGGACTCTCGTGCTTCCTCTCAAGTGGAGACGGGTATGTCGGGGAACTTCTTGAGTTGCAGCAAGAGTGTGAAGGACCCTTTGGAAGTTCCAGATGTCAGATGTGATTAGCCTCCAGACGCCTCAGCGGAAATGGGCCTCATTCGCCTGGAGGGTAGAACCTCCTGCGATTTTCTCGAGTTGCGCAGGTGCTCTCGACTTACGACCAGGGACCTCAGGGACCCGCTCTGGTGGCCTCAGGAAAGTCCAGTCCGCATGCGAGTTGCTCGGGGGACTCTCGGGATTCCTCTCCCGTCGATGCCGGGCCTAAGACCTTGTGTGGAGTCGGTGCCGGAACCTGAGGATTCCTCTCCAGTGCTGACATGGATCTTGGGGTACTTCTGTAGTCTCCACAGGGGAGTCAGTCCTCATCTCGATTGGGGCCATGCCACGTGCGCTTTCCTCCCAAGCTGTAGCAGCAGTGTTGCGCTTCCCTTCGACGTGGATCAAGGGATCTGTGGCTTTCCTCAGCTTTCCCGAGGCTTTCCCACGAGGCTTCCCACAGGGCTGTCCCACGTGCCACCCGTGGTGTGAGTCGATCCTCCGGCTGAAAGTCGAGGACCAGTGCAGGGAAAACAGGTTTCCCTGGAAATGGACTGAGACATCTGGGGGACTCTGGGAATGGTGGCACGACCCTGGAGTTCCTCTCGCCTTTCCTGTGGAGAGCGCCTCCTCTTGAGATGCGACGGAACGCCGGGAATTCTTTCCCGACGCCACGAAGGAAAGGATCCCTCGCTCTCGAGCTAGGAGGCGGAAAGGGGCTCCTCTGGATGTGGCGGGACTCTCGTGCTTCCTCTCGAGTGGAGATCGGGTATGTCGGGGAACTTCTTGAGTTGCAGCCAAGGGTGTGAAGGACCCTTTGGAAGTTCCAGAAGTTTAGGTTGTGATTAGCCTCGAGACGGCCTCAGCGGAAATGGGCCTCATCTCGCCTGGAGGGGAGAACCTCCTGGATTTTCTCGAGTTGCGGCAGGTGCTCTCGACTTACGACGGGGACCTCAGGGACCCGCTCTGGTGGCCTCAGGAAAGGCCAGTCCCCATGCGAGTTGCTCGGGGGCCTCTCGGGATTCCTCTCCCGTCGATGCCGGGCCTAAGACCTTGTGTGGAGTCGGTGCCGGAACCTGAGGATTCTCTCCAGTGCTGACATGGATCTTGGGGTACTTCTGGAGTCTCCCCAGGGGAGTCAGTCCTCGTCTCGAGTGGGGGCATGCACGTGTCGCTTTCCTCCTCGAGCTGTAGCAGCAGTGTCACGCTTCCCTTCGCGTATGATCAAAGGGATCTGTGGCTTTCCTCGAGGTTTCCACGAGGCTTTCCCACGAGGCTTTCCCACAGGGCTGTCCCACGGTGCCACCGTGGTGTGAGTCGATCCTCGGCTTGAAAGTCGAGGCAAGTGCAGGTGAAAGCAGGTTTCCCTGGAATGGACTGAGACATCTGGGGGACTCTGGGAATGGTGGCACGACCCTGGAGTTCCTCCTCGCCTTTCCTGTGGAGAGGGCCTCCTCTTGAGATGCGACGGGAACGCCGGGAATTCTTTCCCGACCACGCAGGGAAAGGATCCCTCCTCTCGAGCCTAGGAAGGCGGAAACGCGGACTCCTTTGGATGTTGGCGGGACCTCTCGTGCTTCCTCTTCGAGTGGGAGACGGGTAATGTCGGAGGAACTTCTGAGTTGCAGCAAGGGTGTGAAGACCCTTTGGAAGTTCCAGAGGTTAGATGTGATTAGCCTCAGACGCCTCAGCGAAATGGGCCTCATCTCGCCTGGAGGGGAGAACCTCCTGGATTTTCTCGAGTTGCGGCAGGTGCTCTCCGACTTACGGACCGGGACCTCAGGGACCCGCTCTGGTGGCCTCAGGAAAGGCCAGTCCCCAATGCGAGTTGCTCGGGGCCCTCTCGGGATTCCTCTCCCGTCCGATGCCGGGCCTAAGACCTTGTGTGGAGTCCAGGTGCCGGAACCTGAGGATTCCTCTCCAGTGCTGACATGGATCTTGGGGGTACTTCTGGAGTCTCCTCCAGGGAGAGTCAGTCCTCGTCTCGAGTGGGGGCATGCACGTGTGCTTTCCTCCCGAGCTGTAGCCCAGCAGTGTCGCTTCCCTTCGCGTGGATCAAGGGATCTGTGGCTTTCCCTCCGAGGCTTTCCCACGAGGCTTTCCCACGAGGCTTCCCACAGCGGCTGTCCCACATGCCACCGTGGTGTGAGTCGATCCTCGGCTTGAAATCGAGCAGTGCAGGGAAAACAGGTTTCCGTGGAATGGACTGAGAATCTGGGACTCTGGGAATGGTGGCACGACCCTGGAGTTCCTCTCGCCTTTCCTGTGGAGAGCGCCTCCTCTTGAGATGCGACGGGAACGCGGGAATTCTTTCCCACCACGCAGGGAAAGGATCCCTCCTCTCGAGCTAGGAGTCGGAAACGGGCTCCTCTGGATGTGGGCGGGACTCTCGTGCTTCTCTCGAGTGGAGACGGGTATGTCGGGGAACTTCTTGAGTTGCAGCAAGGGTGTGAAGGACCTTTGAAGTTCCAGATGTTAGATGTGATTAGCTCCAAGACGCCTCAGCGGAAATGGGCCTCATCTCGCCTGGAGGGAGAACCTCCTGCATTTCTCGAGTTGCGGCAGGTGCTCTCGACTTACGACAGGGACCTCAGGGACCCGCTCTGGTGGCCTCAGGAAAGGCCAGTCCCATGCGAGTTGCTCGGGCCTCTCGGGCTCTCCTCCTCCCCGGTGATGCCGGGGCCTAAGATCTTGTG
>NW_017212399.1:0-16656 GCF_001704415.2 Capra hircus
TATCAATATTTAGAATTCCTTCTCAGGTAGATTCCCTACTTCTTCCTCTTTTGTTTGGTTTGGTGGGCAACTCTCCTGTTCCTTTACCTGCTGAGTATTCCTCTGTCTCTTCATCTGGTTATATTGCTGCGTTTGGGTGGCCTTTTTATATTCTGGTAATTTGTGGAGTTCTCTTTATTATGGAGGCTTCCTCACTTTAGGTGGGTTCTTCTGTCAGTGCTTGTCAAGGTTTCCTGGTTAGGGAGGCTTGTGTTGGAGTTCTGGTGGGTGGAGCTGGGTTTCTTCTCTCTGGATTGCAGTGGGAGTGACCCGTAATGGTTATGAGACATCAGAAGTTTTGGAATAATTTTTGAGCTGCCTGTATATTGAAGCTCAGGGAGTGTTCCTGTGTTGCTGGAGAATTTGCGTGGTATGTCTTGTTTTGGAACTAGTTGGCCCTTGGGTGGAGCTTGGTTTTGGTGTAGGTATGAAGGCATTTGATGAGCTCCTATTGCTTAATGTTCCCTGAATTCAAGAGTTCTCTAATGTTTCAGGCTTTGGATTTAAGCCTCCTGCTTCTGGTTTTCAGTTTTATTTTTACAGTAGCCTCTAGACTTCTCCATCTATACAGCACCGATGATCAAACATCTAGGTTAAAGATGAAAAGTTTCTCCACATTGAGGGACACTCAGAGAGGTTCACTGAGTTTCAAGGAGAAGAGAAGATGGAGGGGGTAGTTAGAGGTAACTGGAATGAGATGTGGTGAGATCAAAAGAGGAGAGAGCAAGCTAGCCAGTAGTCACTTCCTTATGTGCGCTCTATAGTCTGGACCACTCAGAGGTATTTACAGAGTTATACGGGGAAGAGGAGAGGGAGGAAGTAGACAGAGGTGGCCAGGAGGATAAGAGAGAGGAATGAGAAGGAGAGAGACAAATCCTGCCAGTAACCAGTTCTTTAGGTGTTCTCCACCATCTGGAACACACAGAGATTCACAGAGTTGGATAGAGAAGAGATGGGGGAGAAAAGAGACAGAGGCCACCTGGTGGAGAAAAAGGAGAGTCCAGAGGAGGAGAGAGTGGTCAAGCCAGTAATCTCGCTCTCAGGCAAACTTGGGTAGTGAAGTTTGGGTTTTTAAATGTACAAAATTGACAACAAAAACCTAAGAGCAAAGATTAAAAATCTAGAGTAGAGTTGGATTTTCAAAAATACAATATTAAAGAAAAGAAGCAGAAGGAAAAAGGAAGAAAGAAAAAAAAACAAACAAACAAGAATTATTAAAAAAAAAAAACAACCACCAACAACCATCCAAAGACTGTATATGGTGTTTGCCTTAAAAAAAAAAAAAAAAGTATTTTTTTTTTTAATAGTAATATTAGGTTATAGAAATAAAAATTAGAGGAGAAATAGAAGACTTAACAATTAAAAAAAAAGTTAGAAAAAGAAGAAAAGATAAAAAGGAATGATTTTAAAAATAGTAAAAATATTCCTGGCCCTTCTCTGATGTTGTGGGCCGTGTGGGATCACTTCCAAGGTGGTTCCCTCTGTTTAACTTCTTCTGTTTGCTGTTTTTTAGGCTCACTAGTTCAGTCGCGCTGTGGGGAGGGGGATGCTGCAAACAAATACACTGTCGTGTGCACACAGTGTCTCAGCCCCGCTTGACCTGTCCCTTCTCGCGCGCGCACAAACCACTCCGGCTCTACGATGCTCAGCCGGGAACCGTCTGGGGCCCGCCCTAGGCTGCGTGCACTTCCCTGGTCCAAGCCGCTCAGGTTCGGCGCTTAGGCAGCCCTCAGAGGCACAGATTCAGCTGGGACTGCGCTTTGTGCCCTTCCCAGGTCCCAGCAGCTCAGGAGTTTGGCGAGCGCGATCGCTGCGACTTGTCACCTTTTCTGCTGCTGCTGCTCAGCTTTCTGGGTGGACCGCTGGCGCCCCCCGTGAGGCAGATGGTGACTGTCCAGCACCCCCAGAAGTCTTAGCAAAGAAGCCTGCTTGCGGTTAGGTAAGTAAAGTCTCTCTGGGTCTGCAATTGCCCCTTTCCAGTCCTTACGGCTCTGGCTGCCTGTCCCTGGCAGGGGATGGTCTGCAGCTGGCTTATTCCGTTCCGTCCTTTGTTCTGTGCTTGGTCCTGGTGGTGTCTTATGTTTGAGCTTTTCGTGCGGTAGCTATCCCACAGTCTGGTTTGCTAGCCCAAGTTAGATCGTTCTGGTTGCGCGTGGGGTGTTCCTGCCCGATTCTTACAAAGCACTGCAGCCCGTGCCTCCCGCGCTTCCCTGCCCTGCCCCCACTTCCCAATGGCGGATGCAGGCGTCTGTGCTGCTTTTCCGCTGGGGGAGTTACTGTTGGGCTTGTAATCTGTTGGTTTTAATTATTTATTTATTTTTCCTTCCTGTTATGTTGCCCTCTGTGTTTCCAAGGCTCGCCACAGACTCGGCAGGGAGAGTGTTTCCTGGTGTTTGGAAACCTCTCTTCTTAAAATTCCCTTCCCGGGACGGGCTTCCCCTTCCCGGGACGGGCTTCCCTTCCCGGGACGGAGCTCCCTCCCCACCTCCTTTGTCTCTTTTTTCGTCTTTTATATTTTTTCCTACCTGTTTTTGAAGACAATGGTCTGCTTTTCTGGTTGCCTGATGTCCTCTGCCAGCCTACAGAAGTTGTTTTGTGGAGTTTGCTCGGGCGTTGAAATGTTCTTTTGAGGAATTTGTGAGGGAGAAAGTGGTCCTTCCCGTCCTGGTTCCTCCGCATCTTTACAGTTCCTCTCTCCCGGCAATCTTGATTCCAGCTTGGTGTTTCTGGCTGCAGTTTTTGTGCCATTGCAGGAGTAAAGAGCACACATCCTTTTTACTCAGCCATCTTGAACCAGAAGCCCTCCTTGAAGGAAACTTTTTGGCTGCTCTTGGGTGGGGTATTTTACAAAGAGGTGCCAGTTCTCGCTTGGTACTTACTGCCCCTTTTCCTTCATGTTTCCTCTGCCCATAATCAGAGTTAGATCCCAATGTGGATCAGATGGAGGCATACAAAACGTGCTTTGGAAAGGTGTAGCTTTATACATCCAAAGGATTGTTGGATAACATCAGTTTGTATTAGTAACAATTAGGAGCATGTATAAGTGTGAATTTTATGGGTGTTATTTAATTGGACAAAAATGATTGATTAATACATACCTGCAGAAATTAAAGACTTTAATGTATGGTTTAAAACACCTGGGAGCGATTTTAATCAACTTGCGTTGTTCAGTTTCCAAGTTGTGTCTGACTCTTCATGACCCCTATGGTCACTGGTGGCCTACCATCAAAAAAGTGTTAATACTGCAATTTCCTTGGCATGTTACAGAAGGAATTAAAGTCCCAGGGAGAGAGAAAATACTAAATTCATGTAATAGCATAAGCTGCTCAGATACTCCTCTAATAATCCCTATCAGGAGGACTAGGACACTTTCTCAAAAAGGCATTAAAAAACAAAAACCAAAACGCCTTGGTGAGGGGCCACTAATGTCCTTGAAAAACTTTTGGTGGCTGTACTCTGTAGGCTGGAGGTCATGGGGGGGATGCTGATTAGCTTACTCTCATCAACTAGATAAATCCCAATTTAGGGCTTGTGGATTTCAGTAATAGCAAAGCATTAGTACTCTGAATGACACAATTAAAGAACAGAGAATAAAACTCCATTTCCAATATCTACAAATCCTGGTAGTACATACTCTTTATTTGACATAAGGTTGTAAATCAGAAACCTTATAAATTAAAAATATATTTCTTTATTGATTTTAAACAGTTTGGTGATATTTCTCTTTGTGTCTTTTTAGTCAAAGTAATTCAAAATTCTGTTTTCCTGCTGCTTGTTTTTTTTAATAATTAATTGATTATTAATTTGTCAGTGTCAGGTCTTAGTTGCAACAAAATAGGATCTTTGTTGCAACATGCAGGATCTTTTGTTGCAGTGCTTGGATTCTCCAGGTGTGGCTCACTGGGTCTGGAGCACATGGGCTCAGTAGTTGCAGCATGTGGGCTTAATTACTCCAGTGGCATGTGGGATCTCAGTCAGTTCCCAGGGATCTCCCTCAGTTCCCTGACCAGGGATCAAACCCCTGTCCTTGCATTGCAAGGAAGACTCTTAACCATCAGACCACCAGCAGTCCTGCCTGCTGCTTGCTTTAAAACTTTTAACCCTTTCTCCAAAAGTCAAGTCCAACTTATAAATTTTATGTTGTGTAAATATATCATTTATATATTAGTATATATGTTACATATATGTATACTCCGGGAGCTGGTGATGGACAGGGAGGCCCGGTGTGCTGCGATTCATGGGGTCGGAAGAGTCGGACACGACTGAGCGACTGGACTGAACTGACCTGATACTCCAATTGGAGTTAAAAGAGGGATGTAGATAAGCATGTGTGACAGATTAGGAAGATTTTAATAGGCTCTGGAGAGCATGGTTGGAAATCCATCGGTCAACTAGTCAAGGTGATTGGCTCGTTGCTTTTAGAATTGTCCTTTCCCGTTCTGAAAGGAAGGTGATGACTTATTGCTATCAAAGGCACTGCATCCTCATAGAACTCATAAATAATATTTAGTGACTCAGTGATTGCTTCAGTCAATTCCTTAAGTACTTGGGATGTGTGTTACTCAGTTCAGTTCAGTTCAGTTGCTCAATCATGTGTCCAACTCTTTGCAACCCCATGATCGCAGCACGCCAGGCCTTCCCTGTCCATCACCAACTCCTGGATTTCACTCAAACTCATGTCCATCTAGTTGGTTAGGATCTGATAATTGGATGGAATCCAGTTTTTAATATAATCTTTTATATGAAGCTGACCAGTTTTTTACCACATATCTAGTTAATGACTGGTATAGAAAACTAAGGAAAAAGTTTGCTAGTATCATTGGTGGAGTTTTTTTTTTTTCCTTTTACTATAGGTCTAGTAAAATAAAAGTGAATTTCAAGTTTATTTTTCAGGATCCTCCTGAAGAATGAACATGTATCTCAAGAAATATACTTTTAAGATCATATAACTAAGGATTAATGAAATTTATTAAATATGTTAGTGATTATTTTCTCATGACAATAGATTTGAATTCACAGGAAAATCTTCACCAGCTTGAAACTGAGTTTCAGAAGTTAATATAACAGCAGTAACAACAAAAGTTACAAAAGTTAAGACTGATATTTGTTGAGCATTATGTTCTAGGCCCTGTGTATTAAGAGCTTTATACAGGTGAACTCACTGAAACTTCAGGTCATATTACTATCTGTGTGGTATCATATACAGTTTCACAAATAAGGGAACTAGGCTTAGAGAAGTTAAATAAAATTTTCATGGTCAAACAGTTTAGTGGCTAAGACAGCATTGAAACCTAGACAATGTCTAAATCCATAGTCCATGCTAAAATGTATTTCCCTTGATATTTCTCTCTAATTATGGTGATGGGGTAAGCAGAACTAAGAAAACTGGCAGTTCATAGTCTCAAAGGAGTCTAAAAATTAGATATGTGATGAAATTTAGAAGTCATCTAGCCAAACCATCTTCTTTTACTGATGAAAAACATAACTCCCGCTACAATTAAGGGGATTTGGCATGCTGCGATTCATGGGGTTGCAAAGAGTCAGACACGACTGAGTGACTGAACTGAACTGAACTGAAGCTTCTCAATTCCTTAATGTTCTCATCTGCAAAATGGGGGTGATAGTAATAATGGAATTTACCTCAAAATGTTGCTGCACGATCAATATTATCCATGTTATTTGTATCTAGCTTTCTCTTTTTCTACAGTTTAAGAACAAGAGAATTCGTTTAGTGTGCTAGGAAGAATGAGTAAATACACAGCTATCTATGTGTCATTTTATGATATAATTCTCAGACATATTAGAATAAAAATAAAGGAACCTCCAACCAGGAGTATATATAGCAAAATAAAAAAATTAATTAAAAAATTGGCAGAAAATGAAGGCAATACATACACATAACATACACTTTTTTGTTTTCATTTCTTGGGGCTCTTTTGTAGACAGGAGGAGATTTTCTATCTTTATCAAGATGCACACTTTAAAAGTAGCAGAAAACCCAACCAATGCTTACCTCTCCATACTAAACAGTTATATTGATTAACAAGAAACGCTGAGTAAGCAGTTGGTGCACTAGTTTATGTATAATCCTGTTAGGGTTTCTGTCTGTAAATTGTATTGCCTTTCCTCTCCTGGTCTCAAGATGGTCCTGCTGCTCCAGAAATCATGAGCTGTGTTAACACATAAAAATAGGGAGGGAATGGAGAGAGCCTCTTCTATCCCTTTTATTAGGAAAAACAAAAGCCTTCCAAGAAACCCTAGCATATCTAATATCTTATTTGTTAGAACTAGGGCCATCATATTTCCAGCTGGTTTTCCAGTGCAGGCAGCCAATGGACAGTAGAGTTGAGAGTGGATTTTAGCTAATCCATTGTGTTATTTAGACTTATGATGACTATATGTTGACCACACTTATGTATTAGCTGGGAGATATATTAATGGAAGTGCGGAAAGAAACTACCGCTTACAGAGTAATTCTAGGCTGTAGGTTAGGTACTTCATGGTCATTGTTTCATTTAATCCTCAAAACACCTTTGGAAATAGATGAATAAACTGAGACTTGGGAAGGTGAAACCTATTGCAAGTATCTTAAAATACATAATATTCTTTGAATCTCAGTTTAACTGACTTGACAGTCTATGTTTACAATCAGAGCATAGAAAAATGAAAAAAGCTGAATAGCCACAAATTAGTGAATGCTTACTAAATGCCAGGCATCATGAAAACTAACACATTTAAAAATAAATGATCACATCCCTCCTCACAATAATCCTGTGAGATATCTGTTCCTATTTTATAGGTGGGTAAATGGAGTCAGGGAAGTTGACTAGCTTGTTCAAGTTTATTCAGCTAAAGCTTTGAGGCTGGAGTTGGTATCTAGGTTTGGTCTAAATCCAAATAATTTGCTCTCAAGGACTAAAACAGATTTCCATTTATCATCTATATTTAGGAGAGTGTTGGTTTAACTTCCCATCTTAACATGTTGATTCTAGAAGTATACAGAATATAACAACCAGGTAGGTATTGAAAATGTACAGTGGAGTTCTTCCCCATTTGTTTGTAAGCAATGTTAGGATAAAGTTCTAGGAGAAGAAAAGGAAATATATGTAAGGTCAGGGATTTCTGCATAGCTAATCTATCTTACCTGATGGTCTGGTATAGCTTGGGGTTGGAAATGACAGTTAAATAGAAAAAGTTGCCTAGAAGCAACTTGTTCTATCCTTTGTGACTACAGTGCCATATATTTTTTATTTAAAGCCTTTTAAAATGCTTCTAACAAAACAAAACAGAAACCACAACACCTTAAGACCAATATGTCCCCACAGTTGAGTAATAGCTTTAGCATTCTCTTTGCTTATTGCAACATTCTAGAACAAGCAGCTTTATAGAAATGAGGAAAAGGCAAGTATAAGGAATTGTCTTTGTTAATGATAAATGATAGTGTATACTTATCAGGAGGTTTAGAATGGTCACCAGGGGGTGGAAAGATGAGGACTAATTTTTCCCCATATAAGTTATATTTAAATTTAAAGATGCTCTAGAGGCCTAAATCCCTTCAAAGGCAGTCATGCAGGGTTTCAGAAAGAGATGCTTCAGCACAGTTCACTGAGCAGAGTGAAAACATTTGCCCTGTAGATATCAAACACCTAGGAAAAAGAGTACCTACAATATCTGACAGCAACCACCAATGGAAAAAATAAAAGAAAATAAAAACAGGTATGAGATTTTATTTCCAATACAACAGTGATGAGCTTATAAAGTGAATCTGTGCCTCAGATGTCTGGTCTGAATATCTGAATAATTTTATTTCTCAAGATATCTGTCAGTGAATCTTTCATTTCCCATTTGGTCTATGCTTATGGGTGACTTTGTCCATTCTAATGATTAGGAAAAGTGACTGCATGCAACACTAATCCCAAAGAGAGGATAATTAGGCATTTCAAATCCTGCTGGTTCTCTTCAGATTAATAACCACCCTTTCTGTAATTTGAAGCTATAAATACATGACATTATATAGTAGTTTGTAACATAGTTTTTTTCCATTCAGTGCTATAAGACAAACTCATAATGGATCTTTGTGTTTTTCAGAATAATTTAAATATTTAAAAACTTTATTCTGATCTTCTAATATTATTAATACATTCAATAATAGCATGACTGTTTCTAGGGATAAAACTGCAAATAGTCATAACTAACATTTATTGAGTTATTTCTAAGTGTTAGACTTGTAAATATTTCACGAGCCTATTCTCACTTAATTTTCTCAGCAACCTTATGTAATTGTGCTCTTATTATTTTTATTTTGTGGTGAGAAAATGATGCCCAGAGTGATATGTACTTGTCCAAGAGAGCATAGCTTATAAGTGGAAAACTTAGATCTGAGTCCAGAGTCTTAACATGTAAGACAATGCTAGAGAAATTTCAGTTGTACAGCTATCTGAATTTAAAAACCACATTGAACTATAATAATTTCCTGTTGGGAAAGTGGAAATATGAACACTGCTCCTTACAATTCATAGCAATGACTTTTGCATATCTGGTGCTCCAGTGAGTGTCTGATGAATGAATAAATGAATCGGTAATAAATACAGAGGAAATGCTAATACCTGAGTAATTTAGAATAATTTTATTTCTTTATTATCTTCAATCGTATTCAAAGTCTTGAAGAGTGGATATTTGCTGGTATTAAATAGGAGAATTTCAGTGTGTTGCATTGTTGACCATTTATATATGGATCATTTGTGTTCCACGTTATTTTTTCTATTGAAAATATGTAAGGGAATTCCCTGGCAGCTCAGTTGGCAAAGAATTTGCCTGCAGTGCAGGAGACCTGGGTTCAATCCCTGGGTTGGAAACATCCCTGGAGAAGGAAATGACAACCCACGCCAATATTCTTGCCTGGAGAATCCCATGGACAAAGGAGCCTGTCGGGCTACCGTCCATGGGGTTGTAAGAGTCGGACACTACTTAGCAACTAAACCACCAATGTATTTTGTACCACTTTTATCTGTTTTTACCCTGATCCTCTTGACCAAGACACTTGCTAAGAGCACACAATCCAAGCTTTGAGTTGACTGAGCAGATATAAAGACTCACATGGCAGCAGAGTAATTTCCCAGAGAGACAGACTTCTTTATTTGTTTGCTGCCCAGGAGAACAACTTTATGCAACTGCTCCTCAGAGCAATTTTTCTTGCTTCAGGAAATCAGGTCATGGTCACAATCCAACAACGTGATCGCGCGGATTTTGGACTTTTCTTGCCGATATTCCCATGTTGTGCATATAATTTGAGAACTGACTAAAATATATACATTTTCCTTTAGGGTAATCAATGGAAATAATGGCTGTTAAAAAAATTGTCACTTTCTCATTGAGGGTCAAAGAAATTTACTTTATAAAACTTTAGTGCATAGTATCAAATTCTTCAAAAAAAAGAGTACAATACAGATTTTATCATTCCACTTTTACTTCTTCCTCAGCATGTAAATTGTACACAATTCTGCTTGATACTCAAGGCTTCCAAGCCCCAACCCAACATTTACTGTCAGCCTTAAATCCAACTTATGCCATATATATGCTATCCAGGGCTAAATTAGACTATAAATTATTTCCTGAATATTCACTTTATATTCAATTCTTCATCTCTGTGGAAATCCTACTCATTTTTCTAGGATGCAAACTCCTTTA
The DNA here is from genome assembly GCF_001704415.2 of Capra hircus. NCBI lineage: Eukaryota > Metazoa > Chordata > Mammalia > Artiodactyla > Bovidae > Capra > Capra hircus. The sequence goes on from NW_017212399.1 coordinate 9,727, forward strand.
TGAAGTACTGACTGATGCCTTAAAATAGAGCTGATTTATTCTTTTATTTCTTATTTCTTTGTGATTGTCTTGCAACAGATACCAAGTTTTACCTTTGCTGCAGCTATTTCTATATTTGTCATTTGTAAGCTCTTTGGAGAGCCTGGAAAATAGCTTATCTTTCTGGAAGTAGGGTATATTGGGGGAGTGGTAAATTGATGCATTGTGTAAACTGGAATTAGATGTGATGCACAAGAGTCAGAAAATAGGAGCTTCAATTAGCAGAGAATTATTGGTATTTAAGAAAGACCATTTAAAGTCAACTCAATTTAAAAGGAGATCAAATTTTTATAATAAATTGTTAAAATATCTTACTGGCATTATGTCTTGAGAAATGAAAATATGTTTTTTCTTATATTTAATTTATATCTAAATAACAAATCTATTCTAATTATTAAACTGAACAAAGAATTATTTAAGGAATGTTTTTTTCCCAATATGATTTTCCTGACTAACCTGTCATGTATTATTATTTCATTTGTAATTTTTGCAGATCATCATTTAGAGTATCACTTTACAAAATTATTTATTAGTTTCCCCAAAGCCTCTCTAGGCCCTTTAATATTCAGAATATTTCTTTTTAAATTTCAAATTGTGTTACCATCATTCTTGACCTTTCTTCAACTGATTAGTGTCTAGGCTTGCCATTTTCTAATTTGGTAATGATGGTTCTTGTGATTCAAGAAATCTCCAATGTCACTCTCATTAACTTCATGAAATTTTGCTTATTATACTAGAAATTCAACATCTTTTAAAAATACTTCATACTAGATTTGTATTATAGACCAATACTCAGTGAAAAGTGGTCAGGCAAAAATGCTGAATTTAAGAACTGTTAAGTAGGAGGAATATCTCAATTGAAAATAACCTTATAAATGATCTGTTTATTGTGTATACTTTTATGTTATTTGTCCACTATAGCTTTGGACAATGAACATTTAGATGAGAATCATCTCTTGTGTACTTTTGAATTGACCTGCTTTCCTTCGTACTTCTTCCTTGGTGTTCTACCCAGGATCACTAAATATGATTTTGAAGTTCATGTCTACAAAAGCTGGATCTGTGTGTGTGCTAAGTCGCTTCAGTCATGTCCAACTCTTTGTGACCCTATGGACCATAGTCCACCAGGCTCCTCTGTCCATGGTATTCTCCAGGAAAGAATACTGGAGTGGCTTGCCATGCCCTCCTCCAGGGGATCGTCCCAATCCAGGGATCAAACCCACATCTCTTATGTATCCTCATTGACAGATGGGTTCTTTAACACCAGAGCCACCTGTTTGTTGTTCAGTTGCTCAGTTGTGTCCGACTCTTTGTGACCTCATGGACTGCAGCATACCAGGCTTCCCTGTCCTTCACCATTTCCTGGAGCTTGCTCAGACTTATGTCCATCGAGTCAGTGATGCCATCCAACTATCTCGTCCTCTCATGCCCCCTTCTCCTCCTGCCTTCAATCTTTCCCAACATCAGGATCTTTTCCAATGAGTCAGTTCTTTGCATCAGGTGGCCAAAGTATTGGGGCTTCAGCTTCAGCTTCAGCATCAGTCCTTTCAATGAATATTCAGGACTGATTTCCTTTAGAATTGACTGATTTGATCTCTTTGCAGTCTAGGGGACTCTCGAGTCTTCTCCAACACCACAGTTCAAAAGCATCAGTTTTTGATGCTCAGCTTTCTTTATGGTCCAACTCTTACACCCGTACACCATCTGGGAAGACCACAAAAGGTGGATAACTGAGGGCAATTGCTTTTTCACTAAGTCCAGGATAAACTGTATCTCCTTGGAGAAGAGATACCTTTATCTTTGCACAAAGTTAAATGAACGAAGATACTCCACAGGTTATAGCTGGCCTTGGCCCCGTCATTCCTCTCTTGCTTGTTCCTCTTCAGCCCTGCATGCCATCTTGCAGGTTCTGCTGTACTCTATGCAAAGCCTTTGTACTTGCTCTTGTCTCTTCCATCTGAAGTGCTCTTGATGAAAATGTGCACATGGTTCTCCAGCTCCATTTCTCGGGTCTTGGCTCAAGGAACACCTTTACAGAAGGGCATGCTCAGGCCACTCTACCCCAAATATCATCATTCATTTTCTATCCCCTTTTCTTTTTTACTTTTCTTCTTCACACTGCTTTCTTTTTTCTTTTATAGCACTGAGAGTATACTACCTATTTGTGTATTTCTGTCTTACAGCACTTAGAAGAGTAGTCAGTCAATATTGTTGAATAAATAATTTTCTAAACCATCAAATAACCTCAGTTTCACCTTTGCAGGTTGGTGGGAAGGCAACTTATTGTTAAGAAACTATAGAGCCATATGATAGATTTATTTGTTCTTAGCAGGCTTAGCAATGCAAACGAGTTTTTTGTTTGTTTAACAAAAATTTTGTTTTATTCAGAAATTACTCTGTGTATAAGGGAAATTTAGCCAATTGATTGGTCTTCCAACCAGTGCAAGAGATTGTTAAGAGACACAGGCTCTATCCCTGGATTGGGAAGATACCCTGGAGAAGAAAATGGAAACCCACTCCAGTATTCCTACCAGGATAATCCCATGGATACAGGAGCCTGGTGGGCTATAGTTTATGGGGTTGCAAAGAGTCAGACACAATTGAAGTGATTTAGCATGTATATGGTCCGTCTAGTCAAGGCTATGGTTTTTCCAGTAGTCATGTATGGATGTGAGAGTTGGACTGTGAAGAAGGCTGAGCGCCGAAGAATTGATGCTTTTGAACTGTGGTGTTGGAGAAGACTCTTGAGAGTCCCTTGGACTGCAAGGAGATCCAACCAGTCCATTCTGAAGGAGACCAGCCCTGGGATTTCTTTGGAAGGAACGATGCTAAAGCTGAAACTCCAGTACTTTGGCCACCTGATGCGAAGAGTTGACTTATTGGAAAAGACTTTGATGCTGGGAGGATTGGGGGCAGGAGGAGAAGGGGGACGAGAGATGAGATGGAGAGGATGGCATCACTGACTTGACGGACGCTAGTCTGAATGAACTCCAGGAGTTGGTGATGCACAGGGAGGCCTGGAGTGCTGCGATTCATGGGGTCACAAAGAGTCCGACACGACTGAGCGACGAACTGAACTGAACTGAACTGATACAACCGATTGATCACCATCTAATCCAGGAAATTTTAGACAGCTTCTTGCACCTAATAAGGATTTTTGGGTCATCTGCTCAAAAAAAGCCAGATATAACTTGAACTGAGATGAAACTCAGATCTGGTATCATTCACAATGTGTGAAATTAAAAGCATTAGTCGCTCAGTTGTGTCCAACTCTTCATGACCCCATGGACTCTAGCCCATCAGGCCCTCTGTCCATGGAATTCTCCAGGCATGAATACTGGAGTAGGTTGCCATTTCCTTCTCCAGGAGATCTTCCAACCCAGAACGAACCTCAGTCTCCTGTGTCTCCTGCACTGGCAGGAGTATTCTTTACTGTTGACACCAGGGAAGCCACATCGTTCATACTGTATGTAGCTCTATTTTGCCCATTGGTGGCGGTCTTTGATGACCAAGTAGCATTGTGCAGCAGTGGGAATTGCGAAAGATCTGCTGATGTGGAAGCCAACAGACTTTATACATGTTTGGTATTTCAGTGCTTAGTATTTCCTGGACAACTGAATTAAGTCACTTAGAGATCAGCATTATTGTTTCAAAATTAAAAAAAATTAAATCATGAAAAGATTAAAAGAATAGTTTAATAAGTACACATATCTTCCCCTTCAGTTCAATTCAGTTGCTCAATTGTGTCCAACTCTTTGCCTTAGATGTTCTAATTTTTATCGTTTTGCTGCACTTGCTTAAAAAGCTCTATCAATATATACATTTTCATTTATACCCTTTTTGCTGAAGTATTTGAAATTAAGTTGCAAACATACTGACATTTTACTCTAAATGCTTCAACTTGCATCTCACAATAGGACATCCTTTTACATGAACACAGTATCATGTTCATATATAAGAATAAGGATATCATTACAGTCATATCTGAGATGCAGTTCTATTCAGATTTCTCCAGTTGTCCCACATTTCATTTGTAGTTGTGTGAATGTGGCTTTTATTTATTTGTCATTTATTGTTATCTAATCAAGGTTTACAATTTGCATTTAGTTGTTATGTCTCCTCAGTCTCTTTTAATCTATAACCATTCCTTTGCTTTTTCTTTTCTCTTTCAGAACTTGAAAAGTTTGTCAAATCCAGGCCAGTTGTTTTGTAAAGTCTTCTACAATTTGGACTTGCTTGCTTTCTTATGACTAGTTTCAGGTTTAAGTATTTTTCACAAGATACGTCATAGGTGCTAGTTTATATTTCCAGTGCATCATATCAGAAGAAACAAAATGCTAATTTTTCCCGCCCATTACTTATGATGCTTGCTTTAATCCCTTAGTTAAGATTCTATCACTATTATAAAAAATCTTTTTTTTTTTCATAATCAAAAAGCAAACAGTGGAACTTTTGAGAGTGAAGGAATCCTTTTACTCTATTTTTTTAGCATCATTTGATGATTCTTGCCTAAATCAATTCTTACATTGTCATTTGTAAAATAATTTTCTAATTTTATTACTCCTTCTCCATCTAATAGCTAGCATTCTTTTATTACATAGAGTTTTTTCCTCTCTTCCTCCCCCCATACATTTAATTGACTCTTCTTAAATGTAATATATTATAGTTTATTATTATTTTTTTTAATGTTCCAATTGTCCCAGATTTGGCCAGTTGAATCTTTGAAGCTAGCCTCTCTATTTTTGTTAGGTCTCCATCAATCACTGAGTACTTTTTTAAAGCTTTCTGACTCTACCAAGAATATTTAGCAGTGCCAGTGAAACTCTAGTTCCTTTATGTGGAGAATGGTATTTAGAAACCAAGCTCTTGGCTCTAGATGAGCACATTGATGTTCGGGTAGCCATGAGTAATTTTCACTTCTGTTGCGCACATTCTTCTGTTGCGGCACATTCTTTCTGTTCCCACTTGTTTAATTTTGGATTATATGCAGTTAGAGCAGTTTCTTCCTTTGTACTTTCTTCACCTCAGTATTTAATTTCAAATGCTGGTACCAAAATTCTCCAGGATTCCCAAGAATTGGCAGAGGGGTGAGAATCCTCTGTCCTCCTCTGACAGCATGAAAGCTTTTAGACTTTCACACTTTGTTCAAATCTTTCTCAGTCACCTCTGTTTTGTCTTTCATCTGATTTTTACAGATGTTCTGAAGTTCCCAAAATAAATAGAGATAATTAGTGAGCCACAATATCTGGAAGATAAAGCAAGTGATTACCTGTTTGCCTCGCCATCTGTTTCCAGTTTGGATTGGATAAGTACATATTCAGTGGCTCCAAACAGCATGCAAGTCTCAAATACCCACTGTGGCTGGCTCCAGTTCTATCTGATTGATTCTGATTATTTCATTACAACTGTTCAGATTTATAAATCCAGCAATTAAAAGAACATAGACACGTTAATACCTAGTCAGTCCTTAACCACCATTCCTTAAAAAAGACGTTTTACAAGACATTGTTTCACTGAAGGACTATTATTATTTTAATGGAACATGTTACACATGCACATTATTTTAAAAGTTTTCTTCTTCCTTTCTGGATTTGTCACGCCTTCATTTACAAATGGAAAATTAACTGTACTTTGTTTTTAATTGTTCCAAATATGATGATGGTGAAAAGAAACAATACAAATCCTAACTTTCCTACCAATGTTTGTATGTGAAGATTAAGAGTGTCTGTGACTAGTTCAGAGTGATAATTTCTATTGGCTCAAGTCCATTAACTGCAGGGAAAAACACCTGGCAAGGAGGCTGGTAGCAGCCCGTTCCTGTTAACCTTTCAGCCTTCACAATAAGTATCAGCAGGCACAGAGTCAGGGCCTCTAATTAACTGGCATTAAAGCTTCTGACAGCTAATAACTTTTTAAGGGTTTCCAGGACTAAGTAAAAAAAATGTTCTGATTAATTAAAATCAAAGAATTTTCAAATTCCATAATCTTAGAACTGAATAACTTTTAGGTGTATAAAGTAAAATAAGGATCAGGGCAGCCTCTCAGGAGACATTTTCTATAAACAAAATAGATTTTCAAAGTATATTATTTTAGCTACTTTAATCCAGTTTAATTTTCAGCTACTGTGTTCTATTTTTAGTAAAAGGGAAAATAACTAAGAAACGGAAAACTTAAGAGTGTCAACTCTAGAAGTAAAGATTTAACTAGCTTCTTCTCACCTTTAAAATAATTTCTGCTAGTGAATTATAAAAGCTCTTTGTGTAAAGTTGCTTCAGTCATGTCCTACTCTTTGCAACCCCTTGGACTAGCCTCCAGACTCCTCTGTCCATGGGATTCTCCAGGCAAGAATACTGGAGTGGGTTGCCATGCCCTCCTCCAGGGGATCTTCCTGACCCAGGGATCAAACCTGGAAAGTCCATAGAGACCCTTTAATCCCTGATAAATATGGAAGATTAAATCTCAGTCCTGCACAGGAACCACTCAAAGAAAAATATTTAAAAGCTTGACCTATGCCCTTCTTTATATCTTGCCCATAAGAAAATAAAACAATTTGCACAGACCATGAAATGCTAAAGAGAACCTGCTCTGCACTTCTTTATGGACTTGAGGAGAAAGCCAAAGAAGGAGGAGGATCATTGAAACAGCTATGATCCTACAAAAACTGAATCAGAAGTCATCTTTCTTGTGTCCAAGAGCTGAGGCTCTAGTACTGGACACAGCTCCATTTGAAGAAAGCATGGATAAAGATTGGGGCAGGGAGGCAGTTCATGTCATTGCTGGCTTAAGACAAAGAGAGAGAACCATATTTGCACCAGAGTGAGGTTTCTTAGAGGAAAGTCTCAGCTACCTGGGGGCACAGGAAAGTGACATGGATGTGTCACAGACACTCAC
>NW_017212400.1:0-16655 GCF_001704415.2 Capra hircus
GCGGTATAGAGCCTGGAAATCTTCCTTCGACCAAGTAGGGAAAGGATCCCTCTCTCGAGCTAGGACGGACGCAACGGAGCTCCTTCTGGATGTGGCCGGGTTTCCCCTCGGCGGGTCTCTCTCTTGAGGGTGGGAGACCGCGGATGTATGTCGGGGAACTTCTTGGAGTTGCAGCATGGCTGTGAAAGACTCTGCGGGTAGAAGTTCCAGAGTCATGTGGTTGATTTAGGCTCGAGACCATCAGTGCAAACGGGGCCTCTCTCACCTGCAGGGGGGGTGAGAACCTTTCCTGGATTTTTACGAGTTGCGCGCAGGTGCCTTCTCGAGCTTACGACAGGGACCTCATGGACCCGCTCTGCGTTTACCTCAGGACAGAAGGCCAGTCTCCATGTGGAGTTGCTCTTAGACTATGTGTTGGCGTCCTGGTCGCTATTCCTCTTCCCGTCGATGCCAGGGCTTAAGAACGCTCGTGGTGTGGTCGGGCCGGAACCCTGAGGATTCCGTCTCCAGGGCTGACATGCCAATCGGTGGGGTAATTTTCTGGAGTGCTTCCCCAGGGGGAGTCCGCTTCTCGTCTCGCAGTTAGGGGCCATGCACGTGCCGCTTTCCTCCCGCTGCTGCTAGGGCAGCATTGTCACGCTTCCCCGTTCGCGTGGTTAAGGGATCTTGTGGCTTTCCCTCGGAGGCGTTTCCCACGGAGGCTTGTCCCCATGGGGGAGGCTTTTCCCTACGGGAGGCTTCTCCGCACGACGGCTTTCCCATCGTAGGGCGGTCCCGTGCCCACCCGTTGGTGTGAGGTCGATCCTCCGGCTGAAAAGTCGATGCAGTCGCTGGGAAAATAGGTTTCCCTGGAATGGACGGAGACATCTGGTGACTCTGGGAATGGTGGCAACGACCCTGGAGTTCCTCTCGCCTTTCCTGTGGAGAGCGCCTCCTCTTGAGATGCGACGGGAACGCCGGGAATTCTTTCCGACCACGCAGGGAAAGGATCCCTACCTCTCGAGCTAGGAGACGGAATACGGGGCTCCTCTGGATGTGGCCGGGACTCTCGTGCTTCCTCTCGAGTGGAGACGGTATGTCGGGGAACTTCTTGAGTTGCAGCAATGGGTGTGAAAGGACCTTTGGAAGTTCCAGATGTTAGATGTGATTAGCCTCGAGACGCCTCAGCGGAAATGGGCCTCATCTCGCCTGGAGGGGAGAACCTCCTGGATTTTCTCGAGTTGCGGCAGGTGCTCTCGACTTACGACGGGGACCTCAGGGACCCGCTCTGGTGGCCTCAGGAAAGGCCAGTCCCCATGCGAGTTGCTGCGGGGGCCTCTCAGGATTCCTCTCCCGTCGATGCCGGGGCCTAAGACCTTGTGTGGAGTCGGTGCCGGAACCTGAGGATTCCTCTCCAGTGCTGACATGGATCTTGGGGTACTTCTGGAGTCTCCCCAGGGGAGTCAGTCCTCGTCTCGAGTGGGGCATGCACGTGCGCTTTCCTCCCGAGCTGTAGCAGCAGTGTCACGCTTCCCTTCGCGTGGATCAAGGGATCTGTGGCTTTCCCTCGGCTTCCGAGGCTTTCCCACGAGGCTTTCCCACGAGGCTTTCCCACAGGGCTGTCCCACGTGCCACCGTGGTGTGAGTCGATCCTCGGCTTGAAAGTCGAGGCAGTGCAGGGAAAACAGGTTTCCCTGGAATGGACTGAGACATCTGGGGACTCTGGGAATGGTGGCACGACCCTGGAGTTCCTCTCGCCTTTCCTGTGGAGAGCGCCTCCTCTTGAGATGCGACGGAAACGCCGGGAATTCTTTCCCGACCACGCAGGGAAAGGATCCCTCCTCTCGAGCTAGGAGGCGGAAACGGGGCTCCTCTGGATGTGGGCGGGACTCTCGTGCTTCCTCTCGAGTGGAGACGGGTATGTCGGGGAACTTCTTGAGTTGCAGCAAGGGTGTGAAGGACCCTTTGGAAGTTCCAGAGGTTAGGTGTGATTAGCCTCGAGACGCCTCAGCGGAAATGGGCCTCATCTCGCCTGGAGGGGAGAACCTCCTGGATTTTCTCGAGTTGCGGCAGGTGCTCTCGACTTACGACGGGGACCTCAGGGACCCGCTCTGGTGGCCTCAGGAAAGGCCAGTCCCCATGCGAGTTGCTCGGGGGCCTCTCGGGATTCCTCTCCCGTCGATGCAGGGGCCTAAGATCTTGTGTGGAGTCGGTGCCGGAACCTGAGGATTCCTCTCCAGTGCTGACATGGATCTTGGGGTACTTCTGGAGTCTCCCCAGGGGAGTCAGTCCTCGTCTCGAGTGGGGGCATGCACGTGCGCTTTCCTCCCGAGCTGTAGGCAGCAGTGTCACGCTTCCCTTCTGGTGTATGAAGGGATCTGTGGCTTTCCCTCGAGGCTTTCCCACGAGGCTTTCCCACGAGGCTTCCCACAGGGCTGTCCCACGTGCCACTGTGGTGTGAGTCGATCCTCGTCTTGAAAGTCGACGCAGTGCAGGGAAAACAGGTTTCCCTGTAATGGACTGAGACATCTGGGGGACTCTGGGAATGGTGGCTACGACCCTGGAGTTCCTCTCTCCTTTCCTGTGGAGAGCGCCTGCCTCTTGAGATGCGACGGGAACGCCGGGAATTCTTTCCCGACCACGCAGGGAAAGGATCGCCCCTCTCGAGCTAGGAGGCAGGAAACGGGGCTCCTCTGGATGTAGGCGGGACTCTCGTGCTTCGTCTCGAGTGGAGACGGGTATGTCGGGGAACTTCTTGAGTTGCAGCAAGGGTGTGAAGAACCCGTTGGAAGTTCCAGAGGTTAGGTGATGAATAGCCTCGAGACGCCTCATGCGGAAATGGGCCTCATCTCGCCTGGAGGGGAGAATCTCCTTGGATTTTCTCGAGTTGCGGCAGGTGCTCTCGACTTACGACGGGGACCTCAGGGACCCGCTCTGGTGGCCTCAGGAAAGGCCATTCCCCATGCGAGTTGCTCGGGGGCCTCTCGGGATTCCTCTCCCGTCGATGCCGGGGCCTAAGACCTTGTGTGGAGTCAGTGCCGGAACCTGAGGATTCCTCTCCAGTGCTGACATGGATCTTGGGGTACTTCTGGAGTCTCCCCAGGGCAGTCAGTCCTCGTCTCGAGTGGGGGCATGCACGTGCGCTTTCCTCCCGAGCTGTAGCAGCAGTGTCAGGCTTCCCTTCGAGTGGATCCAAGGTATCTGTGGCTTTCCCTCGAGGCTTTCCCACGAGGCTTTCCCACGAGGCTTTCCCACAGGGCTATCCCACCTGCCACCGTGGTGTGAGTCGATCCTCGGCTTGAAAGTCGAGGCAGTGCAGGGAAAACAGGTTTCCCTTGGAATGGACTGAGACATCTGGGGGACTCTGGGAATGGTGGCACGACCCTGGAGTTCCTCTCGCCTTTCCTGTGGAGAGCGCCTCCTCTTGAGATGCGAAAGGAATCGCCGGGAATTCTTTCCCGACCACGAAGGGAAAGGATCCCTCCTCTCGAGCTAGGAGGCGGAAACGGGGCTCCTCTGGATGTAGGCGGGACTCTCGTGCTTCCTCTCGAGTGGAGACGGGAATGTTGCGGAACTTCTTGAGTTGCAGCAAGGGTGTGAAGGACCATTTGGAAGTTCCAGAATTTAGGTGTGAATAGCCTCGAGACGCCTCAGCAGAAATTGGCCTCATCTCACCTGGAGGGGAGAACCTCCTGGATTTTCTCGAGTTGTGGCAGGTGCTCTCTACTTACGACGGGGACCTCAGGGACCCGCTCTGGTGGCCTCAGGAAAGGCCAGTCCCCATGCGAGTTGCTCGGGGGCCTCACGGGGGCCTCTCGTGTTTCCTCTCCCGTCGATGCTGGGGCCTAAAACCTTGTGTGGAGTCAGTGCCGGAACCTGAGGGTTCCTCTCCAGTGCTGACATGGATCTTGGGGTACTTCTGGAGTCTCCCCAGGGGAGTCAGTCCTCGTCTCGAGTGGGTGCATGCACGTGCGCTTTCCTTCCGAGCTGTAGCAGCAGTGTCGCACTTCCCTTCGCGTGGATCAAGGGATCTGTGGCTTTCCCTCGAGTCTTTCCCACGAGGCTTTCCCACAGGGCTGTCCCACGTGCCACCGTGGTGTGAGTCGATCCTCGCTTGAAAGTGGAGGCAGTGCAGGGAATACAGGTTTCCCTGGAATGGACTGAGACATCTGGGGGACACTGGGAACGGTTGCACGACCCTGGAGTTCCTCTCGCCTTTCCTGTGGAGAGCGCCTCCCTTGAGATGCGACGGAAATGCCGGGAATTCTTTCCCGACCACGCAGGGAAAGGATCCCTCCTCTCGAGTTTGGAGGCGGACACCGGGCTCCTCTGGATGTAGGCGGGACTCTCGTGCTTCCTCTCGAGTGAAGACGGGTATATCGGGGAACTTCTTGAGTTGCAGCAAGGGTGTGAAGGACCCTTTCGAAGTTCCAGAGTTTAGGTGTGATTAGCCTCGAGACGCCTCAGCGGAAATGTGCCTCATCTCGCCTGGACGGGAGAACCTCCTGGATTTTCTCGAGTTGCGGCAGGTGCTCTCGACTTACGACGGGGACCTCAGGGAACCGCTCTGGTGGCCTCAGGAAAGGCCAGTCCCCATGCGAGTTGCTCGGGGGCCTCTCGGGATTCGTCTCCCGTCGATGTCAGTGCCTCAAACCTTGTGTGGAATCGGTGCCGGTATCTGAGGATCCTCTCCAGTGCTGACATGTATCTTGGGGTACTTCTGGAGTCTCCCCAGGGGAGTCAGTCCTCGTCTCGAGTGGGGGCATGCACGTGCGCTTTAATCCTGAGCTGAAGCAGCAGTGTCACGTTTCCCTATGCTTGGATCAAGGGATCTGTGGCTTTCCCTCGAGCCTTTCCCACGAGGCTTTCCCACGAGGCTTGCCCACAGGGCTGTCCCACGTGCCACCGTGGTGTGAGTCGATCCTCGGCTAGAAAGTCGACGCAGTGCAGGGAAAACAGGTTTCCCTGGAATGGACTGAGACATCTGGGGGACTCTGGGAATGGGGCCTGATACTGGAGTTCCTCTCGCCTTCCTGTGGAGAGCGCCTCCTCTTGAGATGCGACGGGAATTACGGGAATTCTTTCCCGAGCACACAGGGAATGGATCCCTCCTCTCGAGCTAGGAGGCGGAAACGGGGCTCCTCTGGATGTGGGCGGGACTCTCGTGTTCCTCTTGAGTGGAGACGGGTATGTCGGGGAACTTCTCGAGTTGAAGCAAGGGTGTGAAGGACCCTTTGGAAGTTCCAAAGGTTAGGTGTGAATACCCTTGAGACACCTCAGCTGAAATGGGCCTCATCTCGCCTGGAGGGGAGAACCTCCTGGATTTTCTCGAGTTGCGGCTGGTGCTCTTGTCTTACGACGGGGACAACAGGGACCCTCTCTGGTGGCCTCAGGAAAGGCCAGTCCCCATACGAGTTGCATGGGGGCCTCTCGGGATTCCTCTCCCGTCTATGCTGGGGCCTAAGACCTTGTGTGGAGTCAGTGCCGGAACCTGAGGATTCCTCTGCCAGTGCAGACATGGATCTTGGGGTACTTCTGGAGTCTCCCCAAGGGAGTCAGTCCTCGTCTCGAGTGGGGGCATGCACGTGCGCTTTCCTCCTGAGCTGTAGCAGCAGTGTCGCGCTTCCCTTCGCATGGATCAAGGGATCTGTGGCTTTCCCACGAGGCTTTCCCAAGAGGCTTTCCCACGAGGCTTTCCCACAGGGCTGTCCCACGTGCCACCGTGGTGTGAGTCGATCCTCGGCTTGAAAGTCGAGGCAGTGCAGGGAAAACAGGTTTCCCTGGAATGGACGGAGATATCTGGTTGACTCTGGGAATGGTGGCACGACCCTGGAGTTCCTCTCGCCTTTCCTGTGGAGAGCGCCTCCTCTTGAGATGCGACGGGAACGCCGGGAATACTTTCCCGAACTCGCAGGGAAAGGATCCTTCCTCTGTAGCTAGGAGATGGATACGGGGCTCCTCTGGATGTGGCCGGGACTCTCGTGCTTCCTCTCGAGTGGAGACGGGAATGTCGGGGAACTTCTTGAGTTGCAGCAAGGGTGTGAAGGACCCTTTGGAAGTTCCAGAGTTTAGGTGTGAATAGCCTCGAGACGCCTCGGCGGAAATGGGACTCATCTCGCCTGGAGGGGAGAACCTCCTGGATTTTCTCGAGTTGCAGCAGGTGCTTTCGACTTACGAAGGGGACCTCAGGGACCCGCTCTGGTGGCCTCAGGAAAGGCCAATCCCCATGGGAGTTGCTCATGGGCCTCTCGGGATTCCTCTCCCGTCGTTGCCAGGGCCTATGATCTTGTGTGGAGTCGGTGCCGGAACCTGAGGATTCCTCTCCAGTGCTGACATGGATCTTGGTGTACTTCTGGAGTCTCACCAGTGGAGTCTGTCCTCGTCACAAGTGGGGGCATGCACGTGCGCTTTCCTCCCGAGCTGTAGCAGCAGTGTCGCGCTTCCCTTCGCGTGGATCAAGGGATCTGTGGCTTTCCCTCCAGGCTTTCCCACGAGGCTTTCCCACGAGGCTTTCCCACGTGGCTTTCCCACAGGGCTGTCCCACGTGCCACCGTGGTGTGAGTCGATCCTTGTCTTGAAAGTCGACGCAGTGCAGGGAAAACAGGTTTCCCTGTAATGGACTGAGATATCTGGGGGACTCTGGGAATGGTGGCACGACCCTGGAGTTCCTCTGGCCTTTCCCGTGGTGAGCTCCTCCTCTTGATATGCCACGGAAACGCCGGGAAATCTTTCCCGAGCAGGCAGGGAAAGGATCCCTCCTCTCGAGCTAGGAGGCGGAAACGGGGCTCCTCTGGATGTGGGCGGGACTCTCGTGCTTCCTCTCGAGTGGAGACGGGTATGTCGGGGAACATCTTGAGTTGCAGCAAGGGTGTGAAGGACCCTTTGGAAGTTCCAGAGTTTAGGTGTGAATAGCCTCGAGACGCCCCCGCGGAAATGGGCCTCATCTCGCCTGGAGGGGAGAACCTCCTGGATTTTCTCGAGTTGCGGAAGGTGCTCTCGACTTACGACGGGGCCCTAGGGACCCGCACTGGTTTCCTCAGGAAAGGCCAGTCCCCATGCGAGTTGCTCGGGGGCCTCTCGGGATTCCTCTCCCGTCGATGCCGGGGCCTAAGATCTTCTGTGGAGCCGGTGCCGGAACCTGAGGATTCCTCTCCAGTGCTGGCATGGACCTGGGGGTACTTCTGGAGTCTCCCCAGTGGAGTCAGTCCTCGTCTCAAGTGGGGGCATGCACGTGCGCTTTCCTTCCGAGCTGTAGCAGCAGTGTCGCGCGTCCCTTCGCGTGGATCAAGGGATCTGTGACTTTCCCTCGAGGCTTTCCCACGAGGCTTTCCCACGAGGCTTTCCCACAGGGCTGTCCCACGTGCCACCGTGGTGTGAGTCGATCCTCGGCTTGACAGTCGAGGCAGTGTTGGAAAAACAGGTTTCCCTGGAATGGACTGAGACATCTGGGGGACTCTGGGAATGGGGCCTGATACTGGAGTTCCTCTCGCCTTCCTGTGGAGAGCGCCTCCTCTTGAGATGCGACGGGAACTCCGGGAATTCTTTCCCGAGCACACAGGGAATGGATCCCTCCTCTCGAGCTAGGAGGCGGAAACGGGGCTCCTCTGGATGTGGGCTGGACTCTCGTGTTCCTCTTGAGTGGAGACGGGTATGTCGGGGAACTTCTTGAGTTGCAGCAAGGGTGTGAAGGACCCTTTGGAAGTTCCAGAGTTTAGTGTGATTAACCCCTATTTGCCTCAGCAGAAATGGGCCTCATCTCGCCTGGAGGGGAGAACCTCCTGGATTTTCTCGAGTTGCGGCAGGTGCTCTCGACTTAGGACGGGGACTTCAGCGACCCGCTCTGGTGGCCTCAGGAAAGGCCAGTCCCCATGCGAGTTGCTCGGGGGCCTCTCGGGATTCCTCTCCCGTCTATGCCGGGGCCTAAGATTTTGTGTGGAGTCGGTGCCGGAACCTGAGCATTCCTCTCCAGTGCTGACATGGATCTTTGGGTACTTCTGGAGTCTCTCCAGTGGAGTCAGTCCTCGTCTCGAGTGGGGGCATGCACCTGCGCTTTCCTCCCGAGGTGTAGCAGCAGTGTCACGGTTCCCTTCGCGTGAATCAAGGGATCAGGGGCTTTCCCCTGAGGCTTTCCCACGAGGCTTTCCCAAGAGGCTTTGACACAGAGCTCTCCCACATTCCACCGTGGTGTGAGTCGATCCTCGGTTTGAAAGTCGAGGCAGTGCAGGGAAAAAAGTATTCCCTGGAATGGACTGAGACATCTGGGGGACTCTGGGAATGGTGGCACGACCCTGGAGTTCCTCTCGCCTTTCCTGTGGAGAGCGCCTCCTCTTGAGATGCGACGGAAAAGCCGGCAATTCTTTCCCGAGCACGCAGTGAAAGGATCCCTCCTCTCGAGCTAGGAGGCGGTAACGGGGCTCCTCTGGATGTGGGCGGGATTCTCGTGCTTCCTCTCGAGTGGAGACGGGTATGTTGGGGAACTTCTTGAGTTGCAGCAAGGGTGTGAAAGACCCTTTGGAAGTTCCAGATGTTAGATGTGATTAGCCTCGAGACGCCTCAGCGGAAATGGGCCTCATCTCGCCTGCAGGGGAGAACCTCCTGGATGTTCTCGAGTTGCGGCAGGTGCTCTCGACTTACGACGGGGCCCTCAGTGACCCGCTCTGGTGGCCTCAGGAAAGGCCAGTCCCCTTGCGAGTTTCTCGGGGGCCTCTCGGGATTCCTCTCCCGTCGATGCCGGGGCCTAAGACCTTGTGCGGAATCGGTGCCGAAACCTGAGGATTCGTCTCCAGTGCTGACATGGATCTTGGCGTACTTCTGGAGTCTCCCCAGGGGAGTCAGTCGTCGTCTCGAGTGGGGGCATGCACGTGCACTTTACACCCGAGCTGTGGCAGCAGTGTCACGCTTCCCTTCTCGTGGATCAAGGGACCTGTGGCTTTCCCTCGAGGCTTTCCCACGAGGCTTTCCCAAGAGGCTTTCCCACAGGGCTGTCCCACGTGCCAACGTGGTGTGAGTCAATGCTCGGCTTGAAAGTCGAGGCAGTGCAGGGAAAACAGGTTTCCCTGGAGTGGACTGAGACATCTGGGGGACTCAGGTAATGGTGGCTCGACCCTGGAGTTCCTCTCGCCTTTCCTGTGGAGAGCGCCTCCTCTTGAGATGCGAGGGAAACGCCGGGAATTCTTTCCCGACCACGCAGGGAAAGGATCCCTGCTCTCGAGCTAGGTAGGCTGAAACGGGGCTCATCTTGATGCGAGCGGGACTCTCGTGCTTGCTCTCAAGTGGAGACGAGCATGTTGGGGAACTTCTTGAGTTGCAGCAAGGGTGTGAATGACCCTTTGGAAGTTCCAGAGGTTAGGTGTGATTAGCCTCGACACGCCTCAGCGGAAATGGGCCTCATCTCGCCTGGAGGGGAAAACCTCCTGGATTTTCTCGAGTTGCGGCAGGTGCTCTCGACTTACGACGGGGACCTCAGGGACCCGCTCTGATGGCCTCAGGAAAGGCCAGTCCCCATGCGAGTTGCTCGGGGTACTCTCGGGATTCCACTCCCGTATATGCCGGGGCCTAAGTCCTTTGTGGAGTCGGTGCCGG
The DNA here is from genome assembly GCF_001704415.2 of Capra hircus. Classification (NCBI taxonomy): domain Eukaryota; kingdom Metazoa; phylum Chordata; class Mammalia; order Artiodactyla; family Bovidae; genus Capra; species Capra hircus. The sequence goes on from NW_017212400.1 coordinate 9,562, forward strand.
AACCTGAGGATACCTCTCCAGGCCAGACATGGATCTTGGGGTACTTCTGGAGTCTCCCCAAGGGGGTCAGTGCTCGTCTCGAGGGGAGGCATGCACGTGCGCTTTCCTCCCGAGCTGTAGCAGCAGTGTCACGCTTCCCTTCGCGTGGATCAAGGCATCTGTGGCTTTCCCTCGAGGCTTTCCCACGAGGCTTTCCCACGAGGCTTTCCCACAGGGCTGTCCCACGTGCCACCTTGGTGCGAGTCGATCCTCGGCTTGAAATTCGAGGCAGTGCAGGGAAAACAGTTTTCCTGGAATGGACTGAAATATCTGGGGGACTCTGGGAATGGTGGCACGACCCTGGAGTTCCTCTAGCCTTTCCTGTGGAGAGCGCTTCCTCTTGAGATGCGACGGGAACGCCGGAATTTCTTTCCCGACCACGAGGGAAATGATACCTCCTCTCGAGCTAGGAGGCGGAAATGGGGCTCCTCTGGATGTGGGCGGGACTCTCGTGCTTCCTCTCGAGTGGAGACGGGTATGTCGGGGAACTTCTTGAGTTGCAGCAAGGGTGTGAAGGACCCTTTGGAAGTTCCAGAGGTCAGGTGTTATAAGCCTCGAGTCGCCTCTGCGGAAATGGGCCTCATCTCGCCTGGAGGGGAGAACCTCCTGGATTTTCTCGAGTTGCGGCAGGTGCTCTCGACTTACGACAGGGACCTCAGAGACCCGCTCTGGTGGCCTCAGTAAAGACCAGTCCCCATGCGAGTTACTCAGGGCCCTCTCGGGGTTCCTCTCCCGTCGATGCCAGGGCCTAAGACCTTGTGTGGAGTCGGTGCCGGAACCTGAGGATTCCTTTGCAGTGCTGACAAGGATCTTGGGGTACTTCTCCAGTCTCCCCACGGGATTCAGTCCTCATCTCGAGTGGGGGCATGCACGTGCGCTTTCCTCCCGAGCTGTAGCAGCAGTGTCACGCTTCCCTTCGCGTGGATCAAGGTATCTGCGGCTTTCCCTCGAGGCTTTGCCACGAGTCTTTTCCTCGAGGCTTTCCCACGAGACTTTCCCAAAGGGCTGTCCCACGTGCCACTGTGTTATGTGTCGATCCTAGGCTAGAAAGTCGAGGCAGTGCAGGAGAAACAGGTTTCCATGGAATGGACTGAGACATCTGGGGGCCTCTGGGAATGGGTGCACGAATCTGGAGTTCCTCTCGCCTTTCCTGTGGAGAGCGCCTCCTCTTGAGATGAGACGGGAACTCCGGGAATACTTGACCGACCACTCACTGAAAGGATCCCTCCTCTCGAGCTAGGAGGCAGTAACGGGGCTCCTCTGGATGTGGGCGGGACTCTCGGGCTTCCTCTCGAGTGGAGACGGGTATGTGGGGGAGCTTCTTGAGTTGCAGCAAGGGCATGAAGGACCCTTTGTAAGTTCCATAGGTTAGGTGTGATTAGCCTCGAGACGCCTCAGCGGTAATGGGCCTCATCTCGCCTGGAGGGTAGAACCTCCTGGATTTTCTCGAGTTGCGGCAGGTGCCCTCGACTTACGACGGGGACCTAAGGGACCCGCTCTGGTGCCCTCAGGAAAGGCCAGGCCCCATGCGAGTTGCTCGACGGCCTCTCGGGATTCCTCTCCCGTCTATGCCGGGGCCTAAGATCTTGTGTGGAGTCGGTGCCAGAACCTGAGGATTCCTCTCCGGTGCTGACATGGATCTTGGGGTACTTCTGAGGTCTCCCCGGGGGAGTCAGTCCTCGTCTCGAGGGGAGGCTTGCACGTGGGCTTTCCTCCCGAGCTGTAGCAGCAATGTCACGCTTTCCTTCACGTGGATCAAGGGATCTGTGGCTTTCCCTCGAGGCTTTCACACGAGGCTTCCCAAGAAGCTTTCCCACAGGGCTGTCCCACGTGCCACCGTGGTGTGAGTCGATCCTCGGCTTGAAAGTCGAGGCAGTGCAGGGAAACAGGTTTCCCGGGAATGGACTGAGACATCTGGGGGACTCTGCGAATGGTGGCACGACACTGGAGTTCCTCTCGCCTTTCCTGTGGAGAGCGCCTCCTCTTGAATTGCGACGGGAACTCGGTGAATTATTTCCAGACAACGCACGGAAAGGATCCCACCTCTGGAGCTAAGAGGCAGAAATGGGGCTCCTCTGGATATGGGTGGGACTCTCGTGCTTCCTCTCGAGTGCAGACGGGTATGTCGGAGAATTTCTTGAGTTGCAGCAAGGGTGTGAAGGACCCTTTGGAAGTTCCAGAGGTTAGGTGTGACTAGCCTCAAGACGCCTCAGCGGAAATGGGCCTCATCTTGCCTGGAGGGGAGAACCTCCTGGATTTTCTCGAGTTGGGGCAGGTGCTCTCGACTTATGACGGGGACCTCAGGGACCCGCTCTGATGGACTCAGTAAAGGCCAGTCCACATGCGCGTTGCTCAGGGGCCTCTCGGGATTCCTCTCCCGTCGATGCCGGGGCCTACGACCTTGTGTGAATTCGGTGCCGGAACTTGAGGATTCCTCTCCAGTGCTGACATGGATCTTGGGGTACTTCTGGAGTCTCCCCAGAGGAGTCAGTCGTAGTCTCGAGTGGGGGCATGCACGTGCGATTTCCTCCAGAGCTGTAGCAGTAGTGTCACGCTTCCATTCGCGTGGATCAAGGGATCTGTGGCTTTCCCTAGAGACTTTCCCACGAGGCTTTCCCACGGGGCTTTCCCACGAGGCTTTCCCACAGGGCTGTCCCACGTGCCACCGTGGTGTGAGTCGATCCTCGGCTAGAAAGTCAAGGCAGTGCAGGGAAAACAGGTTCCCCTGGAATGGACTGAGACATCTGGGGGACTCTGCGAATGGTGGAACGACCCTTGAGTTCCTCTCGCCTTTCCTGTGGAGAGCGCCTCATCTTGAGATGCGACGGGAACGCCGGGAATTCATTCCCAACCACACAGGGAAAGGATCCCTCCTCTCGAGCAACGAGCCGGAAACGGAGCTCCTCTGGATGTGGCCGGGACCCTCGTGCTTCCTCTTGAGTGGAGACGGGTATGTCGGGGAAATTCTTTAGTTGCAGCATAACTGTGAAAGACTCTTTAGAAGTTCCAGAGTTCACGTGTGATTAGCCTGGAGACACATCAGTGGAAACGGGCCTCATCTCACCTGCATGGGAGAACCTCCTGGATTTTACCGAGTTGCGGCAGGTGCTCTCGACTTACGACGGGGACCTCATGGACCCGCTCTGGTTACCTCAGGAAAGGCCAGTCCCCATGTGAGTTGCTAGAGGTCCTGTCGCTATTCCTCTCCCGTCGATGCCAGGGCCTAAGACCTTGTGTGGAGTCGGGGCCGGAACCTGAGGATTCCTCTCCAGGGCTGACATGCATCTTGGGGTATTTCTGGAGTCTCCCCAGGGGAGTCAGTTCTCGTCTCGAGTAGGGGCATGCACGTGCGCTTTCCTCCCGTGCTGTAGCAGCAGTGTCACGCTTCCCGTCGCGTGGATTAAGGGATCTGTGGCTTTCCCCCGAGGCTTTCCCACGAGGCTTTCCCACAGGGTTGTCACACGTGCCACCAGGTGTGAGTCGATCCTCAGCGTGAAAGTCGAAGCAGTGCAGGGAAAACAGGATCCTCTGGAATGGACTGAGACATCTGGGGGACTCTTGGAATGGTGGCACGACCCATGAGTTCCTCTCGCCTTTCCTGTGCAGCGCGCCTCCTCTTGAGATGCGTCGAAACGTCGGGAATTCTTTCCCGAGGAAGCAGGGAAGGATCCCTCATCTCGAGCTTGGAGGAGGAAACGGAGCTCCTCTGGCGGTTGCCGGACCCTCGTGCTTCCTCTGGAGTGGAGACGGGTATGTCGGGGAACTTCTTGAGTTTTAGCAAGGGTGTTTAGGACACTTTGGAAGTTCCAGAGTTTAGTTGTGATTACTCTCGAGACGCCGCAGAGAAAATGGGCCTCATCTCGACTGGAGCAGAGAACCTCCTGGATTTTCTCGAGTTGCGGCAGGTACTCTCGACATACGACCGTGACCTCAGGGACAGTGTAGCAGATGTGTCACGCTTCCCGTCCCGGGGATCAAGGGATCTGTGGCTTTCCCTCGAGGCTTTCTCACAGGGCTGTCCCACATGCCACCATGGTGTGAGTGGATCCTCGGCGTGAAAGTTGAGGCAGTGCTGGGAAAACGGGTTCCTCTAAAATGGACTGAGACATCTGGGGGACTCTTGAAATGGTGGCACGACCCTGGAGTTCCTCTTGCCTTTCCTATTGAGAACCCTTGCTCTTGAGATGCCATGGGAACGCCGAAAAATCTTTCCTGACTAAGCAGGATAGGATCCTTCATCTCGGAAACGGGGTTCCTCTGAATGTGGGCGGGACCCTCGTGCTTCCTCTCGTGTGGAGACGGGTATGTCGGGGAACTTCTTGAGTTGCAGCAAGGACCCTTTTTAATTTCCAGAGGTTAGGTGTGATGAGCCTCCAGACACCTCAGAGGAAATGGGCCTCATCCCGCCTGGAGGGGAGAACCTCCTGGATTTTACCCAGTTGCGGCAGGTGCTCTCGAGTTACGACGGGTCCTCAGGGACCCGCTCTGGTGGCCTCAGGAAAGGCCAGTCCCCATGCGAGTTACCAGGGGGCCTTTAGGGATTCCTCTCCCATCGATGCCGGTGCCTAAGACCTTGTGTGGAGTCGGGGCCAGACCCTGAGGATGCCTCTCCAGTGCTGACATGAATCTTTCCGTACTTCTGGAGTCTCACCAGGGGAGTCAGTCCTCATCTCGTGTGGGGGCATGCACCTGCCATTTCCTCACGACCTGCAGCAGCAGTGTCACGCTTGCCGACGTGTGGATCAAGGGATCTGTCGCTTTCCATTGAGGCTTTCCCACGAGGCTTTCCAACAGGGCTGTCCCACGTGCCACGGTGGTGTGAGTCGATCCTCGGCGTGAACGTCGAGGCAGTGCAGGGAAAACAGTTTCTTCTGGAATGGACTTAGACATCTGGGGGACTCTTGGAATGCTGGCAAGGCCCTGGAGTTCCTCTCGTCTTTCCTGTGGAGAGCGCCTCCTCTTGAGATGCGACGGGAACCCGGGAATTCTTTCCCGACGACAAAGGGAAAGGATCCCTCTTCTCGAGCTACGAGGCGGAAACGGGGCTCCGCTGGATATGGGCGGGAACCTCGTCCTTCCTCTCGAGTGGATATGGGTATGTCGGAGAACTTCTTGACTTGCAGCAAGGGTGTGAAGGACCCTTTGGAAGTTCCAGAGGTTAGGTGTGATTAGCCTCGAGACGCCTCAGCGGAAATGGGCCTCATCTCGCCTGGAGGGGAGAACCTCCTGGATTTTCTCGAGTTGTCGGCAGGTGCTCTCGAGTTACGACGGAGACCTCAGGGACCCGCTCTGGTGACCTCAGGAAAGGCCAGTCCCCATGCTAGGTGCTAGGGGGCCTCTCAGGATTCCTCTCCGGTCGATGCCGGGGCCTAAGACCTTGTGTGGAGTCGGGACCGGAACCTGAGGATTCCTCTCCAGTGCTGACATGGATCTTGGCGTACTTCTGGAGTCTCCCAAGCTTGCGTCAGTCCTCGGCTCGAGTGGGGTCATGCACGTGCGCTTTCCTCCCGAGCGGTAGCAGCAGTGTCACGCTTCCCTTCTCGTGGATCAAGGAATCTGTGGCTTTCCCTGGAGTCTTTCCCATGAGGCTTTCCCACAAGGCTATTCCACTTGCCACCATGGTGTGAGTCGATCCTCGGCGTGAAAGTCGAACCAGTGCAGGGGAAAACAGAACCTCCTTCCCCACAGTAGGGGATACACTGTCCCCTTGGGCGGGTATCTCCAGGGCACTCGCGCTGGGGGGTTGCCCGCGGAGGTGCGGGCCTCAGGCTCCACGTGAGAAAAGCCCCAAATGGCATTAGCTGCCAGTCCAGACGCTGGCCCCTCAGGTCTCTGGCCGGAGCCTTGGGCTCCAGGCAACTCAAAACCCTCGGGGGGTGGCACTCTGGGACTGCTGTAGGGAAAGGATGCCAAGAGCCCACGGAGGAGTTGGGGAGGGGCATGGGGGAAACGGAGGCGAGGACAGCGAGGGATCTAGGTGGAGGCGCTGGAGAGAGCGTCTGGTGTCCCGGAATGCCTCGGAGGAGCCAGCGGGGGACAGTCGAGGACCAGGGACCTGTGGAATGTGAAAAGGCGGGAAATCTCAGAGCAAGGCAGGCTGGGAAAGGGGGCGTTGGTGGCCAATTCAAAGGGACCTAGGGGCGTTTCCTGGGCGGTGAGTTCCCTTGGCACTGCTGAGGGCCCCTGATTGATCCACTCGGGGTTGAACCCACCCCCCGCTGCGAGGGAGGGCCACAAACCAAAGCCCCCGAACTGCCCGCCCACCCCAACGGGGATCTTGGCGGTCCAGGGCACAGCCGTGCCCGGGAAAAGCCCACTCGCTCCACGGGACTCCTGTCCAGGGTCTCTGCTTGGAAAGAGGCCAGGGGCGGCCCCCTCCATCTACCCACCCAAACCCTATTGACGTCAATGGTGGCGGAGACGCCTCCCGTTCTCCAGAGTCCTGAGCTGCTGGGTCCCCGCCCACTCAGCCAGCAGTCTGCAGCGTGCCCGTGTGCCTCTCCCACCATGGCTTCGTCCGGCTCCTCCAGCACCTCAAGCGGTACGTTTGCCCTCGGTCCCTGTGGTCGGATCACATCTCAGGGGATTTGCGGGTGGCCTGAGCAAGGGCTCTCGGCCAATGTGTTGACCCCCCTCCCACCCGAGAACGGCTGGGACCGATCGGCCAGGCCCGGGGTTCCGAGGCGTCAGGTGTGCCCAAATTCGGAGGGCGTGGCATCGTTCGTTCATCTTGCTCCTTTGGCACACACATGGCTTCTCCGTTCTCTTTTCTGGGAAGACAGTGTTGTTTCAGGGGGCGTGCTGCGGGGGGCGGGGGCCGGGGTTGGGGGGTGGTGGGAGCGGTGTGCTTTGCTGGGATGAGGCCCTTTATCCTCACATCTTCATGTGGGAATGGGAGTCGGGAGTCTGTGCGCTTGCTTCCTCAGTTGCTCCTTCTGCACAAGGGGCCTAGTGCTTACTGCCTTTTTGTCAGAGCAGTGTACGGGGAGGCGGGGGGGTTGGTGTTTGGCGTCGCTTTGTGGTTCCTGTGGCCTTATGCCTGGCCTGGGACTTTT
>NW_017212401.1:0-16654 GCF_001704415.2 Capra hircus
ATTCCTTCGGTGTTTACTCCCTATTGCAAGGTAAAATGTATTGTCACACAAAAGCCTGCCAGCATTTAGGTATCTGCTCGTGCTTGAGCACAGTCCATGCACTGAGTTGATGATGATAAGTTGCCCCAGCATCATCCTCTCCCCTCATTGTTCCTACCCTCCCGTCAGGGTCCCGCGGGATTGTTGGCTTATGTGGTGAAGAAGAGACATCCTGAGGGGTCCGATCGCCTCTCCATCCACTAAATCAACTGCCCAGCTGCCTGATTAATCCAACACTTCATAAGATATTTCAGTCCCATGTTTGCACAGGCGGTTATATGCTGACTGTCTTCCCTGGACTATTCAGCCACCATTTCACCATCCGCCTTCGGCACTTTCAAGATACAGGCGAGAGCCTCGACTCACCACCACGTTGAGGACACATCTGGCGACCACCCACTGACCGGGAACAATACTCCTCTGGGGAAAACGTGCTTTTGTCGGGAAAAGCCCTTCGAAACCATGAAGCCACACCGATCATTAATCCCAAGCGAAGTGGGACAAGGTTGTGGACACTGCTTCTTTCCCCAGTTCGGTAGGTGGAGAGGGAAAGCCGCAGTACGAGCTGCGCATATGGTTCCTCCTAAGCTTTTTAGGAAGGCGAAAGAACCTGACTCCCCCATTAGGGATTAGCACTCTCCAGAATTGTTTTACCCCGAATCACCCATTGTCCGTGTGTCATCGCGCCGTGTCTGGAGACGTGTGATGCATCCTTCCTAGGCCTTCCCTCCCAGCATGATGCCAGCACGTACTCCATACGCCAGATCTTTGAGTTCCTGGCTTTGCCTGACCGAGTCCCTACTCCGCAAGAGCGGCACGAGAGGAACAGTCACCGATGCTGGCACCGCAGCTGTCCACGTAGCAAGTTTTGGCGGGCATTATTGTGCGGGCAGATTCAGCCCGGTTTTCTAATACGTTGTGACATGACCATCACAGATATTGGTCCAGCCGTCTAAAGCGCTGCGCTTTCCGGTCCCAGGCCGGGGACAGTTGCCACCGTCGGTAAGACGAAGAGCAACAATGCCGCAAAACTCGAAATCCGACGGACCGGTTCCCTATGCAGTGCGAAGCCTGAGCTCGCAATTTCCGCCTGAGTATTCTCAAGGCTTAATCCCACAACACCTCTGGAACTCAAGAGGGTCATTCACACCCCTTCTGCTTGCAACCTTCAAACAATTTGCGCTTCGCCAACCAAGACCATTTGTATTCCCCCACGTATCTGCCTCCCCATTCGGTCAGACCGAAGGAATGCATCTCGAGAAAGTCCTGCCCCACTAGACCAATGTCCTAAGTAAGCGCATGGGCCCCGTCATATCCGGCCATCCTAGCTGTCTTTGTAAAGGGATTCCTTTCTCCACCTGCCTTTAGCAAATAGAGAGGCTGTTTTCTTTCATTCTTCCCTGCCAAGGCCGTATCGATAAAAAAAGCATTCTCGCGTCGAGCGGTAACCCCCGAAAAGCAGCATTGTGATTATCTGCCCGGATTGATTCCCCTCGTGACACAGTACATCAGAACGATCGGTAAGGTCAGGCTCTTCAACCGGGAAAGTGACTCACCTCCTGGAGTCGCAGAGGACATGTTTCAGTGCAGGTCTGTCACCAGCTGGCTTGGTGATACACCAGCCTTTAAACCATGTCTAGGATCCTGTCTCACGATTCCACTTTGCAGGGAACATAAGCTTTTACCCTAGTGTTGCATCTCGATTGGCCTCGACTTTCACGAGCGAGGATAGACTCACACCCACGGTGGCACGTGGGACAGCCCTGTGAGAAAGCCTCGTGGAAAGACTCTTTGGGAAGCCTAATGGAGAACTAGCCACAGATCCGTTGATCATACGCGAAGGGAAAGCGGACTCCTGACTGCTACAGCTCGGGAGGAAAGCGCACGTGCACTGCCCCCACTCGAAGCTAAGTGACTGACTCCCGCAGGGGAGACTCCAGAAGTACCCCAAGACCATCGTCAGAGCACTGGAGAGGGCAATCCTCAGGTTCCCGACGGGCACCCGAAGGTCCACAACAAGGCATCTACGGCCCCCGGGCATCGACAGGAGAGGAATCCCGATGAGGCCCCCGCTGTCAACGCGCATGGGTACTGCCTTTCCTGAGCCACCACAGCGGTGTCCCTGAGTTCCCCGTTCGTAAGTCCCGAGAGCACCAGCCGCAGAACTCCGACGAAAATCCAGGACGGTTTCTCCCTCCAGCGCGGAGCTGAGACCTATTTCTCTGAGGTATCTCGCAGGTAATCACACCTTACGCTCTGGGAACCTTCAACAGGGGCCTCCACACCCCATGCTTGGCCAACTCAGAACAGGTTCCCCGGGACAATACCCGTCTACGGACACGAGTGGAAGCCACCGAAGAGTCCCGCACACATTCAGAGGCACGCCCGTTTCCGCCTCCTTAGGCTCCATGAGGGACGGGATCCTTCTCCCTGCTGTGGTCGGGACAAAGAATTCCCCGGCTTTTTCGACGGGGCATCTCAAGAGGAGGCGCTCTCCACCAAGGCTGAGAGCAGGAAGTTCAGGGTCGTGCCACCATTCAACAGAGTCCCCCAGAAGTCTCAGTCCATTCCAGGTACACCTGTTTTGTCCCTGCCTCGCTCGACTTTTAAGGGGATACGGATTCGACTCACACCAAGGGTGGCACGTGTGGACAGACCTGTGGAAAGCCTCGTGGGAAAAACCTCGTTGAAAAGCCCTGAGAGCGGGAAAGACCCAGATCCCTTGGATCCACGCGAACGGAATGGAAGCGACCACTGCTTTTTTTACAGCTCGGGGGAAAGCACCACCTCATGCCCCCCTCGAGACCGGAGGACTGACTCTTCCCACTGGGGCAGACTCCAGAAGATACCCAAGTTCATGTCCAGCACTGGCGAGAGGAATCCTCAGGTTCCACGGCACCGACTGCCCTCAGATAGGTTTTACGGCCCGGGCATCGACGGAGAGGAATCCGAGAGGCCCCAGCGAGAAAACTCGCATTGGGGACTGGCCTTCCTGAGGCCACCGGCAGCGGTCCCTCGAGCGGTCCCCAATCATACCTCGGCGCACCTGTCGCAATCGAGCGAAAACTCCGGATTTCTCCCCTCCAGGCGAGATTGAGCCCATTTTTCGCTCGAAGGCGTCTCCGAACGGCGTTAGATCACACCTAACCTCCTGGAACTTCCCAAAGGGTCCCTCAACCCTTGCTCCGGCAACTTAAAGAAGTTTCCCCGTACATCCCCGCTCTCCACCTCAAATGAGGCAGCAAGAGAGGTCCCCCGGCCACATCCAGCGGCAGGGTCCGTTTCCGCCTCCTAGACTCGAGAGGAGGATCCTTTCCCTGGTGGTCGGGACAGACATTCCCTGGCTGTTCCCGTGCGCAAGCTCAAAGGAAGGCGCGCCTCTCGCACAGGAAAGGCACGAGGAACTCTGGGCTCGTTGCCACCATTCCGCAGAGTTCCCCCAGATATCTCCATCGCATTCCAGGGGAAACCTGTTTTCCCTGCACTGCTCGGGACTGTCAACGCCGAGGATGATTCACACCACGGCCGGCTACGAGGGACATTCCCTTTGAAAAAGCCTCGTGCGAAAAGGGCCTCCGTCTTGAAAGCCTCGAGGCTGGACGAAGCCACAGATCCCTTGATCCTCCGCCGAAGGAAGCTTCAACACTGCTGCTAAGAGCTCGGCAGGGAAAGCCGCACCGTGCATTCTCCCACTCGAGGACGACGGACTTACTCCCCTTGGGGAGACTCCAGAAGTCGCCCAAGATACATCTCCGGCAATGGAGCAGAGGAAATCCTCAGGTTCCGCGACGCCGTCAGGCACGACCTCCACACAACAGGTCTCTAGGCCCTCGGTAGTCGACGGCGACGATGGCAATCCAAGGAGGCCCGACAACTACGCGCATGGGGACTGGCCTTTCCTGAGGCCACCACAGCGGTCCCTGAGTTCCCCGTCGTAAGTCGAGAGCACCAGCGCCCAACTCGAGAAAATCCAGGAGGTTCTCCCTCCAGGCGAGCTGAGACCTATTTCTGCTGAGGTATCTCGAGGCTAATCACACCTTACCTCTCGGAACTTCCAAAGGGTCCTTCACACCCATGCTGCAACTCAAGAAGTTCCCCGACATACCCGTCTCGACACGAGTGAAGCACGAGAAGTCCCGCACACATTCAGAGGAGCCCCGTTTCCGCCTCTAGCTCGAGAGGAGGGATCCTTTCCCTGCGTGGTCGGGAAAGAATTTCCCGGCGTTTCGACGCATCTCAAGAGGAGGCGCTCTCCACAGGAAAGGCGAGAGGAAGTTCAGGGTCGTGCCACCATTCACAGAGTCCCCCAGAAGTCTCAGTCCATTCCAGGTAAACCTGTTTCCCTGCACTGCCTCGACTTTCAAGGGAAGGATCGACTCACACCAAGGTGGCACGTGGACAGACCTGTGGGAAAGCCTCGTGGAAAACCTCGTGGGAAAGCCTGGAGGGAAAGACCCAGATCCCTTGATCCACGCGAAGGGAAGAGCGACACTGCTGTTACAGCTCGGGAGGAAAGCACACCTGCATGCCCCCACTCGAGACGAGGACTGACTCCACTGGGGAGACTCCAGAAGTACCCCAAGTTCCATGTCAGCACTGGAGAGGAATCCTCAGGTTCCCGGCACCGACTCCTCACGAAGGTCTTAGGCCCCGGCATCGACGGAGAGGAATCCCGAGAGGCCCCAGAGAAACTCGCATGGGGACTGGCCTTTCCTGAGGCCACCAGAGCGGGTCCCTGAGGTCCCCATCATAAGTCGAGAGCACCTGTCGCAACTCGAGAAAATCCAGGAGGTTCTCCCCTCCAGGCGAGATGAGGCCCATTTCCGCTGAGGCGTCTCGAGGCTAATCACACCTAACCTCTGGAACTTCCAAAGGGTCCCTCAAACCCTTGCTGCAACTTAAGAAGTTCCCCGACATACCCGTCTCCCCTCAAGAGGAAGCAAGAGAGTCCCGCCCCATCCAGAGGAGTCCCGTTTCCGCCTCCTAACTCGAGAGGAGGGATCCTTTCCCTGCGTGGTCGGGGAAGAATTCCGGCTTTCCCGTCGCAGCTCAAGAGGAGGCGCTCTCCACAGGAAAGGCCAGAGGAACTCCTGGGTCGTGCCACCATTCCCAGAGTCCCCCAGATATCTCAGTCCATTCCAGGGAAACCTGTTTTCCCTGCACTGCCTCGACTGTCAAGCCGAGGATCGATTCACACCACGGCGGCACGAGGGGACATCCCTGTGGAAAGCCTCGTGGAAAAGCCTCGTCTGAAAGCCTCGAGGGAAAGCCACAGATCCCTTGATCCTCGCGGAAGGGAAGCTCAACACTGCTGCTAGAGCTCGGAGGAAAGCGCACGTGCATGCTCCCACTCGAGACGAGGACTTACTCCCCTGGGGAGACTCCAGAAGTGCCCCAAGATACATCTCGGCAATGGAGAGGAATCCTCAGGTTCCGGCACCGGACTCCACACAAGGTCTTAGCGCCTGGTATCGAAGGAGAGGAATCCCAAGAGGCCCCCGAGCAACTCGCATGGGGACTGGCCTTTCCTGAGGCCACCAGAGCGGGTCCCTGAGGTTTCCCGTCGTAAGACGAGAGGCTCCTGCCACAACTCGAGAAAATCCAGGAGGTTCTCCCTTCCAGGCGTGATGAGGCCCATTTCTGCTGAGGCGTCTCCAGGCTAATCACACCTAACCTCTGGAACTTCCAAAGGGTCCTTCACACCATATCTGCAACTCAAGAAGTTCGCCGACATACCTTTCTCCACTAGAGAGAAAGCACGAGAGTCCCGCCCACATCCAGAGGAGCCCCGTTTCCGCCTCCTAGCTCGAGAGGAGGGATCCTTTCCCTGCGTGGTTGGGAAAAATTCCCGGCGTTCCCGTCGCATCTCAAGAGGAGGCGCTCTCCACAGGAAAGGCAGAGGAACTCCAGGGTCGTGCCACCGTTTCCAGAGTCCCCAAGATGTCTCCAGTCCATTCCAGGGAAACCTGTTTTCCCTGCACTGCCTCGACTTTCAAGCCGAGGATCGACATCGACACACACCACGGTGGCACGTGGACAGTCCTGTGGGAAAGCCTCGTGGGAAAGCCTCGTGGGAAAGCCTCGAGTGAAAGCCACAGATGCCTTGATCTACGCGAAGGGAAGCGTGACACTGCTGCTAAAGCTCGGGAGGAAAGCGCACGTGCATGCCGCCACTCGAGACGAGGACTGACTCCCCTGGGGAGACTCGAAAAGTACCCCAAGATCCATGTCAGCACTGGAGAGGAATCCTCAGGTTCATGCACCGACTCCACACAAGGTCTTAGGCACCGGCATAGACGGGAGAGGAATCCCGAGAGGCCCCCGAGCATACTCGCATGGGGTCTGGCCATTCCTGAGGCCACCAGAGCGGGTCCCTGAGGTCCCCGTCGTAAGTCGAGAGCACCAGCCGCAACTCGAGAAAATCCAGGAGGTTCTCCCTCCAGGCAAGATGAGGCCCATTTCCGTTGAGGCGTCTCGAGGCTAATCACACCTAAACTTCTGGAACTTCCAAAGGGTCCTTCACACCCTTGCTGCACCTCAAGAAGTTCCCCGACATACCCGTCTCCACTCGAGAAGAAGCACGAGAGTCCTGCGCACATCCAGAGGAGCCTCGTTTCCGCCTCATAGCTCGAGAGGAGGTATCTTTCCCTGCGTGGTCGGGAAAGAATTCCGGCCGTTTCCGTCGCATCTCAAGAGGAGTCGCTCTCCACAGGAAAAGCGAGAGGAACTCCAGGGTCATGCCACCATTCCCAGAGTCCCCCAGATGTCTCAGTCCATTCCAGGAAAAACTGTTTTCCCTGCACTGCCTCGACTTTCAAGCCGAGGATCGACTCACACCACGGTGGCACGTGGGACAGCCCTGTGGGAAAGCCTCGTGGGAAAGCCTCGTGGGAAAGCCTCGAGGGAAAGCCTCGAGGGAAAGCCCCTGATCCCTTGATCCACGCGAAGGGAAGCATGACACTGCTGCTACAGCTCGGGAGGAAAGCGAACGTGCATGCCCATACTCGAGACGAGGTCTGACTCCCCTGGGGAGACTCCAGAAGTACCCAAAGATCCATGTCAGCACTGGAGAGGAAACCTCAGTTTCCGGCACTGACTCCACACAAGGTTTTAGGCCCAAGCATCGACGGGAGAGGAAACACGAGAGGCCCCCGAAAGGCCCCTGAGCAACTCGCAAGTGGACTGGCCTTTCCTGAGGCCACCAGAGCAGGTCCCTGAGGTCGCCGTCGTAAGTCGGGAGCACCTGCCGCAACTCGAGAAAATCCAGGAGGTTCTCCCCTCCAGGCGAGAAGAGGCCCATTTCCGCTGAGGCGTCTCGAGGCTAATCACACCTAAACTCTGGAACTTCCAAAGGGTCCTTCACACCCTTGCTGCAACTCAAGAAGATCCCCGACATACCTGTCTCCACTCGAGAGGAAGCACGAGAGTTCCCCGCACATCCAGAGGAGCCCCGTTTCCGCCTCGTAGATCGAGAGGAGGGATCCTTTCCCTGCGTGGTCAGGAAAGAATTCCCGGCGTTCCCGTCGCATCTCAAGAGGAGGCGCTCTCCACAGTAAAGGCGAGAGGAACTCCAGTTTCGAGCCACCATTCCCAGAGTCCCCCAGAAGATTCAGACCATTCCAGGGAAACCTGTTTTCCCTGCACTGCCTCGACTTTCAAGCCGAGGATCGACTCAAACCACTGTGGCACGTGGGACAGCCCTGCCAGGAAAGCCTCGTGGGAAAGCCTTGTGGGAAAGCCTCGATGGAAAGCCACAGATCCATTGATCCACGCGATGGGAAGCTTGACACTGCTGATACAGCTCGGGAGGAAAGCGCACGTGCATGCCCCACTCGAGACGAAGACTGACTCCCCTGGGGAGACTCCAGAAGTACACCAAGATCCATGTCTGCACTGGAGAGGAATCCTCAGGTTCCGGCAGCGTCTGCACACAAGATCTTAGGCGCTGGCATCGAAGGGAGAGGAAACCCGAGAGGCCCCCGAGCAACTCGCATGGGGACTGGCCTTTCCTGAGGCCACCAGAGCGGGTCCCTGAGGTCCCCGTCGAAAGTCGAGAGCACCTGCGGCAACTCGGGAAAATCCAGGAGGTTCTCCCCTCCAGGCCAGCTGAGTCCCATTTCCGCTGAGGTATTCGGGGCTAATCACACCCGACCTCTGGAACTTCCAAAGGGTCCTTCACACCCTTGCTGCAACTCAAGAAGTTCCCCGACATACCGGTCTCCACTCATGAGTAACACGAGAGTCCCGCCTAATTCCAGAGTGGCCCCCGTTTCCGCCTGCTAGATCGAGAGGAGTGATCCTTTCCCTGCGTGGTCGTGAAAGAAATTCCCGGCGTTCACGTCACATCTCAAGAGGAGGCGCTCTCCACAGGAAAGACGAGGGAAACTCCAGGATCAGGCCCCATTCCCAGAGTCCCCCTGATTTCTCAGTCCATTCCAGGGAAACCTGTTTTCCCTGCACTGATTCGAATTTCAAGCCAAGGATCTACTCACAACACGGTGGCACGTGGGACAGCCCTGTGGGGAGGCCTCGTGGGAAAGCCTTGTGGGAAAGCCTCGAGGGAAAGCCACAGATCCCTTGATATACGCTGAGGGAAGAGTGACACTGCTGCTTCAGCTCGGGAGGGAATAGCACGTGCATGCCCCCACTCGAGACGAGGACTGACTCCCCTGGGGAGACTCCAGAAGTACCCCAAGATCCATGTCAGCACTGGATAGGAATCCTCAGGTTCCGACACTGACTCCACACAAGGTCTTAGGCCCAAGCATCGAAGGGAGAGTAATCCCGAGAGGCCCCCGAGCAACTCGCATGGGGACTGGCCTTTCCTGAGGCCACCAGAGTGGGTCCCTGAGGTCCCAGTCGTAAGTGGAGAGCACCTGCCGCAACTTGAGAAAATCCAGGAGGGTCTCCCCTCCAGGCGAGATGAGGCCCATTTCCGCTGAGGCATCTCGAGGCTAATCACATCTAACATCTGGAACTTCCAAAGGGTCCTTCACACCCTTGCTGCAACTCAAGAAGTTCTCCGACATACCCGTCTCCACTCGAGAGGAAGCACGAGAGTCCCGCCCACATCCAGAGGAGCCCCGTTTCCGCCAGCTAGCTCGAGGGGAGGGATCCTTTCCCTGCGTGTTCGGGAAAAAATTCCCGGCATTCCCGTCACATCTCAAGTGGAGGCGTTCTCCACAGGAAAGGCGAGAGGAACTCCAGGGTCCTGCCACATTCCCAGAGTTCCCCAGATGTCTCACTCCATTCCAGGGAAACCTGTTTTCCCTGCACTGCCTCGACTTTCAAGCCGAGGATCGACTCACAACACGGTGGCACGTGGGACAGCCCTGTGGGAAAGCCTCGTGGGAAAGCCTCGTGGGAAAGCCTCGAGGGAAAGCCACTGATCCCTTGATCCACGCGAAGGGAGTCGTTACACTGCTGCTACAGCTCGGGAGGAAAGCGCACGTGCATGTCTCCAATCGAGACGAGGACTGACTCCCCTGGGGAGACTCCAGAAGTACCCCAGGATCCATGTCAGCACTGGAGAGGAATCCTCAGGTTCCGGCACCGACTCCCCACAAGGTCTTAGGCCCCGGCATCGATGGGAGAGGAATCTGGAGAGGCCCCCGAGCAACTCGCATGGGGACTGGCCTTTCCTGAGGCCAGCAGAGCGGGTCCCTGAGGTCCCCGTCGTAAGTTGAGAGCACCTGCCGCAACTCGAGAATATCCAGGAGGTTCTCCCCTCCCGGCGAGATGAGGCCCTTTTCCGCTGAGGCGTCTTGAGTCTAATCACATCTAACATCTGGAACTTCCAAAGGGTCCTTCACACCCTTGCTGCAACTCAAGACGTTCCCCGACTTACCCGTCTCCACTCGAGAGGAAGCACGAGAGTCCCGCCTACATCCAGAGGAGCCCCGTTTCCACCTCTTAGCTCGAGAGGTTTGATCCTTTCCCTGCGTGGTCGGAAAAGAATTCGCGGCGTTCCTGTCGCATCTCAAGAGGATGTGCTCTCCAGAGCAAAGGCAAGAGGAACTCCAGGGTCGTGCAACCATTCCGAGAGTCCCCCAGATGTCTCAGTCCATTCCAGGGAAACCTGTATTCCCTGCACTGCTTCGACTTTCACGCCGAGGAACGACTCACACCACAGTAGCACGTGGGACAGCCCTGTGGGAAAGCCTCGTTGGAAAGCCTCGAGGGAAAGCCACAGGTCCCTTGATCCACGCGAAGGGAAGCATGACACTGCTGCTTCAACTCGGGAGGAAAGCGCACGTCATGGCCCCACTGGAGACGAGTACTGACACCCCTGGGGGGACTCCAGAAGTACCCAAGATCCATGTCAGCACTGGAGAGGAATCCTCAGGTTACGGCACCGAATCCACACAAGGTCTTAGGCCCCGGCATCGACGGGAGAGCAATCCCGAGAGGCCCCAGTGCAACTCGCATGGGGACTGGCCTTTCCTGTGGCCACCAGAGCGGGTCCCTGAAGTCCCCGTCCTAAGTCGAGAGCACCTTCCGCAACTCGGGAAAATCCAGGAGGTTCTCCCTTCCAGGCGAGATGAGGCCCATTTCCGCTGAGGTATCTCGGGCTAATCACACCCGACCTCTGGAACTTCCAAAGGGTCCTTCACACCCTTGCTGCAACTCAAGAAGTTCCCCAACATACCGGTCTCCACTCATGAGTAACACGAGAGTCCGCGCTAATTCCAGAGTGGCCCCGTTTCCGCCTGCTAGCTCGAGAGGAGGGATCCTTTCCCTGCGTGGTCGGGAAAGAATTCCCGGCGTTCCCGTCGCATCTCAAGAGGAGGCGCTCTCCACAGGAAAGACGAGGGAAACTCCAGGATCAGGCCCCATTCCCAGAGTCCCCCTGATTTCTCAGTCCATTCCAGGAAACCTGTTTTCCCTGCACTGATTCGAATTTCAAGCCAAGGATCTACTCACAACACGGTGGCACGTGGGACAGCCTTGTGGGGAAGGCCTCGTGGGAAAGCCTTGTGGGAAAGCCTCGAGGGAAAGCCACAGATCCCTTGATATACGCGAAGGGAAGAGTGACACTGCTGCTTCAGCTCGGGAGGGAATAGCACGTGCATGCCCCCACTCGAGACGAGGTCTGACTCCCCTGGGGAGACTCCAGAAGTACCCCAAGATCCATGTCAGCACTGGATAGGAATCCTCAGGTTCGGACACTGACTCCACACAAGGTCTTAGGCCCAAGCATCGAAGGGAGAGTAATCCCGAGAGGCCCCGAGCAACCCGCATGGGGACTGGCCTTTCCTGAGGCCACCAGAGTGGGTCCCTGAGGTCCCAGTCGTAAGTGGAGAGCACCTGCCGCAACTTGAGAAAATCCAGGAGGTTTCTCCCCTCCAGGCGAGATGAGGCCCATTTCCGCTGAGGCATCTCGAGGCTAATCACATCTAACATCTGGAACTTCCAAAGGGTCCTTCACACCCTTGCTGCAACTCAAGAAGTTCCCCGACATACCCGTCTCCACTCGAGAGGAAGCACGAGAGTCCCGCCCACATCCAGAGGAGCCCCGTTTCCACCTCTTCGCTCGAGAGGTTTGATCTTTCCCTGCGTGGTCGGGAAGAATTCGCAGCGTTCCCATCGCATCTCAAGAAGAGGCGCTCTCCAGAGGAAAGGCGAGAGGAACTCCAGGGTCGTGCACCATTCCCAGAGTCCCCCAGATGTCTTCGTCCATTCAGGAAACCTGTATTCCCTGCACTGCCTCGACTTTCAAGCCGAGGATCGACTCACACCACAATGGCACGTGGCACAGCCCTGTGGGAAAGCCTCGTGGGAAAGCCTCGAGGAAAGCCACAGATCCCTTGATCCACGCAAAGGGAAGCGTGACACTGCTGCTACAGCTCGGGAGGAAAGCGCACGTGCATGGCCCCACTCGAGACGAGGACTGACACCACTGGGGGACTCGCAGAAGTACGCCAAGATCCATGTCAGCACTGGAGAGGAATCCTCAGGTTCCGGCACCGACTCCACACAAGGTCTTAGCTCCGGCATCGACGGGAGAGGAATCCCGAGAGGCCCCAGAGAAACTCGCATGGGGACTGGCCTTTCCTGAGGCCACCACAGCGGGTCCCCTGAGGTGCCCCGTCGTAAGTCGAGAGCACCTGCCGCAACTAGAGAAAATCTAGGAGGTTCTCCCCTCCAGGCGAGCTGAGTCCCATTTCCGCTGAGGTATGCACGAGGCTAATCACACCTGACCTCTGAAACTTCCAAAGGGTCCTTCACACCCTTGCTGCAACTCAAGAAGTTCCCCGACATACCCGTCTCCACTTGAGAGGAAGCACGAGAGTCCCGCACACATCCAGAGGAGCCCGTTTCCGCCTCCTAGCTCGAGGGAGGGATCCTTTCCCTGCGTGGTCGGGAAAAAATTCCCGGCGTTCCCGTCGCATCTCAAGTGGAGGCGCTCTCCACAGGAAAGGCGAGAGGAACTCCAGGTTCGTGCCACATTCCCAGAGTCCCCCAGATGACTCAGTCCATTCCAGGGAAACCTGTTTTCCCTGCACTGCCTCGACTTTCAAGCCGAGGATCGACTCACACCACGGTGGCACGTGGGACAGCCCTGTGGGAAAGCCTCGTGGGAAAGCCTCGTGGGAAAGCCTCGAGGGAAAGCCCCTGATCCCGTGATCCACGCGAAGGGAAGCATGACACTGCTGCTACAGCTCGGGAGGAAAGCGGACGTGCATGCCCATACTCGAGACGAGGTCTGACTCCCCTGGGGGGACTCCAGAAGTACCCAAAGATCCATGTCAGCACTGGAGAGGAAACCTCAGTTTCCGGCACTGACTCCACACAAGGTTTTAGGCCCAAGCATCGACGGGAGAGGAAACCCGAGAGGCCCCCGAAAGGCCCCTGAGCAACTCGTAAGGGGACTGGCCTTTCCTGAGGCCACCAGAGCAGGTCCCTGAGGTCGCCGTCGTAAGTCGGAGCACCTCCCGCAACTCGAGAAAATCCAGGAGGTTCTCCGCTCCAGGCGAGAGGAGGCCCATTTCCGCTGAGGCGTCTCGAGGCTAATCACACCTAAACTCTGGAACTTCCAAAGGGTCCTTCACACCCTTGCTGCAACTCAAGAAGATCCCCGACATACCTGTCTCCACTCGAGAGGAAGCACGAGAGTTCCCCGCACATCCAGAGGAGCCCCGTTTCCGCCTCGTAGATCGAGAGGAGGGATCCTTTCCCTGCGTGGTCAGGAAAGAATTCCCGGCGTTCCCGTCGCATCTCAAAAGGAGGCGCTCTCCACAGTAAAGGCGAGAGGAACTCCAGTTTCGAGCCACCATTCCCAGAGTCCCCCAGAAGATTCAGACCATTCCAGGGAAACCTGTTTTCCCTGCACTGCCTCGACTTTCAAGCCGAGGATCGACTCAAACCACGGTGGCACGTGGACAGCCCTGCAGGAAAGTCTCGTGGGAAAGCCTTGTGGGAAAGCCTCGATGGAAAGCCACAGATCCATTGATCCACGCGATGGGAAGCTTGACAATGCTGATACAGCTCGGGAGGAAAGCGCACGTGCATGCCCCCACTCGAGACGAAGACTGACTCCCCTGGGGAGACTCCAGAAGTACACCAAGATCCATGTCTGCACTGGAGAGGAATCCTCAGGTTCCGGCAGCGTCTGCACACAAGATCTTAGGCGCTGGCATCGAAGGGAGAGGAAACCCGAGAGGCCCCGAGCAACTCGCATGGGGACTGGCCTTTCCTGAGGCCACCAGAGCAGGTCCCTGAGGTCCCCGTCGTAAGTCGAGAGCACCTGCGGCAACTCGAGAAAATCCAGGAGGTTCTCCCCTCCAGGCGAGATGAGGCCCATTTCCGCTGAGGCATCTCGAGGCTAATCACATCTAACATCTGGAACTTCCAAAGGGTCCTTCACACCCTTGCTGCAACTCAAGAAGTTCCCCGACATACCCGTCTCCACTCGAGAGGAAGCACGAGAGTCCCGCCACATCCAGAGGAGCCCCGTTTCCGCCTCCTAGCTCGGGGAGGGATCCTTTCCCTGCGTGGTCGGGAAAAAAATTCCCGGCGTTCCCGTCGCATCTCAAGTGGAGGCGCTCTCCACAGGAAAGGCGAGAGGAACTCCAGGTTCGTGCCACATTCCCAGAGTCCCCCAGATGTCTCAGTCCATTCCAGGGAAACCTGTTTTCCCTGCACTGCCTCGACTTTCAAGCCGAGGATCGACTCACACCACGGTGGCACGTGGGACAGCCCTGTGGGAAAGCCTCGTGGGAAAGCCTCGTGGGAAAGCCTGGGGAAAGCCCTGATCCCTTGATCCACGCGAAGGGAAGCATGACACTGCTGCTAGAGCTCGGAGGAAAGCGGACGTGCATGCCCATACTCGAGACGAGGTCTGACTCCCCTGTGGGGACTCCAGAAGTACCCAAAGTTCCATGTCAGCACTGGAGAGGAAACCTCAGTTTCCGGCACTGACTCCACACAAGGTTTTAGGCCCAAGCATCGACGGGAGAGGAAACCGAGAGGCCCCCGAAAGGCCCTGAGCAACTCGCAAGGGACTGGCCTTTCCTGAGGCACCAGAGCAGGTCCCTGAGGTCGCCATCGTAAGTCGGAGCACCTGCCACAACTCGAGAAATCCAGGAGGTTCTCCCCTCCCGGCGAGATGAGGCCCTTTTCCGCTGAGGCGTCTTGAGTCTAATCACATCTAACATCTGGAACTTCCAAAGGGTCCTTCACACCCTTGCTGCAACTCAAGAAGTTCCCCGACTTACCCGTCTCCACTCGAGAGGAAGCACGAGAGTCCCACCTGCATCCAGAGGAGCCCCGTTTCCACCCTCTAGCTCGAGAGGTTTGATCCTTTCCCTGCGTGGTCGGAAAAGAATTGCGGCGTTCCCGTCGCATCTCAAGAGGATGTGCTCTCCAGAGCAAAGGCAAGAGGAATTCCAGGTCGTGCAACCATTCCAGAGTCCCCAGATGTCTCAGTCCATTCCAGGGAAACCTGTATTCCCTGCACTGCTTCGACTTTCACGCCGAGGAACGACTCACACCACAGTAGCACGTGGGACAGCCCTGTGGGAAAGCCTCGAAAGCTCGAGGGAAAGCCACAGGTCCCTTGATCCACGCGAAGGGAAGCATGACACTGCTGCTTCAACTCGGGAGGAAAGCGCACGTCATGGCCCACTGGAGACGAGTACTGACACCCCTGGGGGACTCCAGAAGTACCCCAAGATCCATGTCAGCACTGGATAGGAATCCTCAGGTTCCGACACTGACTCCACACAAGGTCTTAGGCCCAAGCATCGAAGGAGAGTAATCCCGAGAGGCCCCCGAGCAACTCGCATGGGGACTGGCCTTTCCTGAGGCCACCAGAGTGGGTCCCTGAGGTCCCAGTCGTAAGTGGAGAGCACCTGCCGCAACTTGAGAAAATCCAGGAGGTTCTCCCCTCCAGGCGAGATGAGGCCCATTTCTGCTGAGGCTTCCCGAGGATAATCACACCTAACCTCTCGAACTTCCAAAGGGTCGTTCACACCCTTGCTGCAACTCAAGAAGTTCCCCGACATACCCGTCCCCACTCGAGAGGAAGCTCCAGGTCCCGCCCAAATCCAGAGGAGCCCCGTTTCCGCCTCATACCTCGAGAGGAGGGATCCTTTTCCTGCGTGGTCGGGAAAGAATTCCCGGCGTTCCCGTCGCATCTCAAGAGGAGGCGCTCTCCACAGGAAAGGCGAGAGGAACTCCAGTGTCGTGCCACAATTCCCAGAGACCCCAGATGTCTCAGTCCATTCCAGGAAACCTGTTTTCCCTGCACTGTGTCTACATTCAAGCCGAGGATCGACTCACACCACGGTGGCACGTGGGACAGCCCTGGGAAAGCCTTGAGGGAAAGCCACAGATCCCTTGATCCCCGCGAAGGGAAGCATGACACTGCTGCTACAGCTCGAGAGGTAAGCGCACGTGCATGCCCCCACTGGACACGAGGACTGACTCCACTAGAGCCTCCAGAAGTACCACAAGATCCATGTCAGTACTGGAGAGGAATCCTCAAGTTGCGACACTGACTCCACACAAGGTTTAGGCCCAGGCATCGACGGGGAGGAATCCCGAGAGGCCCCGAGCAACACGCATGGGGATTGGCCTTTCCTGAGGCCACCACAGCGGGTCCCTGAGGGCCCCGTCGTAAGTCGAGAGCACCTGCCGGAACTCGAGAAAATCCAGGAGGTTCTCCCCTCCAGGCGAGATGAGGCCCATTTCGCTGATGCGTCTCGAGTCTAATCACATCTAACATCTGGAACTTCCAAAGGGTCCTTCACACCCTTGCTGCAACTCAAGAAGTTCCCCGACATACCCGTCTCCACTCGAGAGGAAGCACGAGAGTCCCGCCCACATCCAGAGGAGCCCCGTTTCCACCTCTTCGCTCGAGAGGTTTGATCCTTTCCCTGCGTGTTCGGGAAAGAATTCGCAGCGTTCCCGTCGCATCTCAAGAAGTGCGCTCTCCAGAGGAAAGGCGAGAGGAACTTCAGGTCGTGCCTCCATTCCAGAGTCCCCCAGATGTCTCCGTCCATTCCAGGAAAACCTGTATTCCCTGCACTGCCTCGACTTTCAAGCCAAGGATCGACTCACACCACCAATGGCACGTGGCACACCCTGTGGAAAGCCTCGTGGGAAAACTTCG